>NW_008619685.1:17386-47385 GCF_000691845.1 Merops nubicus | reverse complement strand
TCAGCCACAAGGTGCCAAGATTAAAGATTCATCAAAGGCAAAGGATTAACCCACCCTGCTGGAATGCCAAGTAGCTAGTCGGAGAGAGGATGCTGTGCTAAAAGCCTGAGTGAGTACTTCTTTGCTTAGCTTGTTCTCTAGGGCTGTGGATTTGGTGGCTCCCCTTCGCTGCACCACTGCTCAGCTCATTTACCCTTCTGTACCTGTAACTTGCCTAGGAGGAAGAGGCTGATACCAACGTTAAAAAATACAAATACTCTGCTAGCATAGAGTGTTGTCTTAAAGAAAGATGGTTGCAGAGTTGGTATCTCCAGTGTCTAGGGTAGGGGAATGCAACTTTCTCTGTCTCGCTGTGTCTAATGGATAATGGGTTCAGATATCACTTCATGCATGGTCCACACAGGTCCAGGTTTCCAACGGGAACAAAGGTCCTAATGAGGACCATAGAAGACTGGTGGTCTTTTTAAAATCAGACAAAAAAGAGAAAGCAAAAATCCCATTATGCCTTTTTAGGCAGGATTGCCATATATCCACGTTTTCCCTTATGAAATCTGCTTTGTTTCTCTGAGAAAACAGAATTTGAGGCTGCTGGACGTTTGTCTGAGGTTTATGTGTGCGTGGTAGTATGGACATAGAATCATAGAATTGTTTCAGTTGGAAAATATCTTTAAGATCTTTGAGTCCAACCATTAACTAGTTGACACTACCAAGTCCTCCACTAAGCCATGTCCCTAAAGCATCTCATCTACATGTCTTTTAAATACCTCCAGGGATGGTCACTCCACCACCTACCTGGGCAGCCTGTTCTAATGCTTAGCAATCCTTTTGGTGAAGAAGCTTTTCCTAATATCCAGCCTAAATCTGAGGACATTTTCTCTTGTCCTAGCACATGTGCAGTCATATGGTCACACTGACTGCCCCTGTGTGGATCAATGCTGAGGTTAACACCGAAGCTCCATGGTTGTCTAGCAATCCATAACAGAGGGATGGTGATCTCTTCAGCTGATCACTTCTTCTAAGTATCTTTGAAATCCCTCTTCCTAACTTAGGATGGACAGTTTTACAGAACACATATCCACATGCCAACATTTAAAAACATGGTTGGTTGCATCTTAGACCTTCTTTTTACTCTCAAGCATATTAAAGGGGCTGTTAGGGGGGTAAGTTTTATGGCTTTTAGAAGTCCAAAGCTATTGCCAGGGTCTTAAGCTGCAAATCCGAAATCTTTTTCCTTCCTTTAAACCTTCATCTGCTAAGTCCTTGAAAACACTAAATTGTTTCAGTAACACCCCCCGCCCCAGAAGAGATCACAAGAACGCAGAGCTGTGTAAGCATCCACTCCCCTGCAACAGCCCACTGGGCTCTGCAAACCACTTAGCTCACTGTTCAGCTTAATGGGATCTGTCAAGAGATGGAACAAATGGGGCAGGAGAGGAGCTGCCTTGGACATACACGAGTTCATTTCAGTAAGCTCTGTCTGTCTAACTACTGCCTGCCTGTCCCTCTGAACCACAGGGGTTCATTCCAGGAGGAGGATAAATACATCTACTCCTTGCTTCTCACATGACAGTGTTCTCCCTTTCCTTTTCCTTTCCTTTCCTTTCCTTTCCTTTCCTTTCCTTTCCTTTCCTTTCCTTTCCTTTCCTTTCCTTTCCTTTCCTTTCCTTTCCTTTCCTTTCCTTTCCTTTCTTTCTCTCCCTTTCTCTTTCCTCTCCTTAGTTTTTCTCTTTCTTGCTGCCAAAATATTCCTTTCCTTTCCTTTCCTTTCCTTTCCTTTCCTTTCCTTTCCTTTCCTTTCCTTTCCTTTCCTTTCCTTTCCTTTCCTTTCCTTCCCTTCCCTTCCCTTCCCTTCCCTTCCCTTCCCTTCCCTTCCCTTCCCTTCCCTTTCCTTTCCTTTCCTTTCCTTTCCCTTTCCCTTTCCCTTTCCCTTTCTCTTTCCTCTCCTTAGTTTTTCTCTTTCTTGCTGCCAAAATAAAATAATTGGCAGGAGTTTGGGAAGACTTGAAATTTTGCTGTCATCTGGTTAGATAAGATTTCCTTTTCTATTGCACTTCCCATCTCTCTTCCATGATGTAGCTAAGGACCCCAACAATCTGCCTTCCCTGCCAGATACCATCATGTAATTGGAAATACTATTGTTTTCTTTAGGCAGATGGTGATTCTCATCCTTTGATCCTTTCACTAAACTCATTAGAAAACCTGGCCTCAGATCAAACCTGAAAAAGAAGAAAAAATCAGAGAGAGAAATAAATGCCACAGTGATGAAGGTAGTTTGTAAAATGCTGGATAGAACAGAGCAGAAGAACCTATTTTCTTTCTGCCTTTGTAACAGGGTTTTTTACTCTCTGAAGTCTGCAACTTTTTCAAGTACTAACCAGACAGCACTGGTCTTTGTACACACACAGACACAGAGACATATATATGTGCATGTGAATATTTGTGTTTATTTGTGTGTGTAAAAGTAATGAAAGGCATCTCCACTTCCCTCAGCCCATGCATAGAATATAAGTCTGGTATGGAACTGACTACACTGAAATGTGTTCTCCTTTGGTACATTTTGCTGTATGTTGATAAGGGCTTTGCTCTATTTGTTGCTTTGAAAAGAAAGGGTATTTTCAGTGGTTTGGGCCATAGAAGGGGAATGAATCACAGTAAAGTGACAGCTGACATGGCCTCCGTGCTTATCAACCTGAGTCCAACCCCTCTGCACTTGGCAATGCAAAGTGAGCACAAAGACTGTGCCCAGCTATGAGTTATCAGCTTAGCTCAATGCCCCTCCCTTGTGTAGAGGCAGATTTATCATGTTATGCAGGGAAAAGGTCCCAGGTGTGTATTTGAGAGAGGAGGGCAGAGACAGGAGGAAGTCAAGCAGCACACTGCTGGTTTCCATTCTATCTGCTGGAACAAACCCAAGGATCCACCTATCAAACAGGTGCACTATGAGAAGACAACAATGCACAACAGTCTTCCTCTAGTGCCTGAATTAAGGTGGCATAAAGGGTTACAGATACATTCAAGCAGGAGACGTTGCAGCACAGCCTACTTTCAACAGAAACCATTGACACAAAGCTGGAGTGGATTTATGTGACTTAAAATATTTAAGATATGTGAGAGTGGTTGTCTTCAAACCCTCTCTTTTCTGCTGGGGCCGAGGGATGAATACCCCCAGATGTCCTAAGAGGTAATGAAACCACCCTCCCAGAGGCAATGAGTGGCTACCTGTATGGTACTCCATTTCCCAGGATGAATTAGGAAGTGCTAGACACCACCAGACCCCATCAGCAAAAGCACAGGTGTGTCATTCATCCCAAATACCAGCTGAGTGGGGTTTTCTCTGTAGCACAAGGCTGAAGTCAAATACTGTGACTGGACTTTTTTTTTTTTTTTTTTTTTAATGGGTTGTATAATTTTATGACTGTCAAGATGAACAAATAATTTGCAATGAATAATTTATCCAACAGATTTTGATTCTTTTGCAGCTTACTGAATATCCATGAGCAGACCTCGATTTCAGCTGTCTTATTTATTGTTTGAATTTATTTGACGTGTACCCCTCTTCTTTTATTTATTTTTTTTACACAGTGTCAACTGATCAGAGAGAACTCCTGCTAAAGTTTGATAGTCCAGAGTTGAAATTAATTGTAGCCATGAATCAGGGGTTGGACAGCCCAGTGTGCAGAAATTTCACTTGAGAAATTTGGAAAGACCTCTCAGGCCTTTTACAGACTTGCAGTGTGTCCTGGGTCAAGGAAATTTGGAACATGTCAACACTAAAAAGATTTCCCCAAGTGACTAATCCAAGGTCTGAGACAGGGAGGAACACAAGAATGACAAGTCTGGGGCACCTCACACATCTGCCTTGCCTGTTATCCCATCTCTGATTATGGCCAAGAGTATATGCCTAAGAAAAAATATAAAATCAGGGCAAGATGAAAGTCATTCTTCCATAAGATATTCATCCCATCTCCCATAATTTGTAGTTCGAAAGATCCTTAAGACAAAGGTGGTGTCTTTCTATTTGGTAGCCCTTGATATATTTTTGTTTCAAATTAGTGTCTTGAATCTGAGACTGGGGCAGACATTGGCATCTTGCATAAATTTTGTTTTATTCTGCCACAGACTACCTAGGTTACCTTGACCCAGTCAATTAGGATGAGATTTATTTACCTTAGCTAACATCAGTAATTTCAAAACCAGAGCTCAGTGTGAGCTAACTGGCTAGCTAAAGATCAAGAAGTATTCGTATGTTGTGGTTAGAGGACCACCGAGAACCTGTTAGCTAGATGAGACTGACTGCCTAGGACCATCAGGGTGCAGGCAGAGTCCCACTCATTAGAGCAGCGAGGATGCTCCCTTCCTCCAGAGATTTTTATTATCAACTTGTTAGGGGTACACAACAAGTGGAACAAACAAACAAGACAAGATAACAAACTGAACAGTATTGAGAGGGAACACTGAATCCAGGATTATGTCTGGCTTTGCCCACAAGAGGCAGCAGTATTTTAAAGGCATCGAAGCAAAAGGTAGATTTTAATTCAGGTTGCTTCCATACACAAGCTCTCTGCTAAGATGAAGGAGGTGTTTTACTCCCCAGGGAGCAGAGCTATCAAATTGGCTGGATGGCTCCCTCTGTCACAAACAGCATGTTTTATGCAATGTACCCACACTCTGATCTGTTATGGTAAATCAGCTTTTTCTTCTCTGATGTTGTGTGTCATTTTGCATAGATGGGTGGAGGGAAGGAGGGAAGAATGACCCAGGTGGACAGAGATGTAAAATGCTTGCGTGTCCAGAAGAGGGGAGGAACTGCTTGTGAACAGGTGGAAATGAATAACACACTTGATGTTAGACGTCTACACTGGCTGTTAAGGGTAGCCCTGAGAACTCAGGACCAGGAAATCACCCTCTGTGCAGATAATGAGCCTGCAAGAATGGCCTAAGGTGTGTCAAGCACGCTCCGCTCTCACTGCGCAAGACTTCACATGCCCGGCGATACCTGGAGGGTTAGCGTGCCACCAGGCAGGCCCAGACAAACTCTCCACAGGCAGGCAGACCGCAGGAGGTGCAGTATGCCATGTTTCCTGCTGCTCCAGATGGTGCCCTTTCAGAGTAATGTAGATGTAGCCACCGAGGTCCTGCCGAGAGACAGCCCGCTCCTGCTGGGCGGCTGTACGTGAGATCAGCAGCGCTTCCCAAAGAGCTCGCGTGCTGGCCAGGCTCTCCGGCGCCGGGCAGCAGGGGTGGTTACCGGCCCCCCGCCTGGGAGCAGGACCAGGACAGGATGGGTGCTTCTGGGAAAGAAAGTAGTCCCGCAGGCTCTTACACATGAGATCCTCTAGTTTGGGGATCTGTTTTCACAGGGTCACTCCTCTCTTTCTGAAGAAGGAGGAGGGAAATAGATTGTTTTATTGTTGTCTCGGTGCAGAAGGGTTGGCTTGGTTTGGGGTTTGGTTTCTGTTTTGTTTTGTTTTGTTTTGTTTTGTTTTGTTTTGTTTTTATTAAATGCAGTAGTGGAAATATCAGCCATTTCTTTCTCCACTGATGGCAAAGAGGACCATCTGCACCTGAGTCACAGCTGGAAACATCCATCCTGGGGTTGTTTTCAGGCTCACTGCAGGCTGAGTTGAAATCAGAGATGTCAAACTCACCGAGTTTTTTGGTTTCTTCCCTCATCTCTCCAGACTCTCTTTTAGTTTTCATTTAAGATTTCAACAGGCTAGAATAACTTCAGTGTCCTCAGCACATCCCTCTATACCCTTCCTCTCCATCGACCACGTAAGTTCTCCCTTGTTATCCTTCCTTTGATGTTTTTCTATCTATAATGACTACTGCTATGCTCAGTGACCCAGTCATCCCTCCAGTACAAGAACACTGTTTTCTTCGAGGCTGGTGTATTTGTTTTGGAGGTTGTCTTGATTCAGGTGAAAGTGTTTGTGGCCTGAATCTATCAGCTACTCAGTGTTGCTCAAATTACTTTCAAAAAGTAATTTGTTGCTGATTCCCACATCCAAAAACTTATTGTCAGTCTCATGTTCTTGGTGACCGTCTCAGTAAAAGATAGTCACGTATCCAAAATTAGAACCCCACTGTTGCAAACTCTGGGGAAATAAACCTGAGGTACAAATGAGAAAGAGGTTTTTAGAGACAAATATAGTCTGTTTCCAGTGCTCTCATTGATGACTTGGTAGAAAGTAGTCTACAATCTTTCTGGCCCTTCAGCAGCACTTTTAAGCAACTTATGCACTACAGGTGACAACCTGTGTTTTTCTCCCTACTGCTCTCAGATATAAAGACATGGTTTCGTTTGCCCACAAACAATGCCCAGGAGTCAGCAGACACCAGGGGATCGGACCCAGGGATGATCACAGGCATGCCAATAATGCCTGGGGGTATTTTTTGCCAATCCAGTTGGGGCAAGGTCCATCTTCCTCGATTTAGGTGTCATAAAAGCCAGATGTGTTATCTGAATTAGTCCTGCCAGGCTTTTCTGATAATCAGTACAGAATGACAGACACATCCAGAAGTTGTTTCATTGCAGCCAAAGATAAGTGTGTATGGAAAGACAGATTAATTACCCTCAGGAGTTGTTTATATATCCAAAATAACAATTAAGGAACGCTAGGATGACCAGCTTAGACATCTAACTGTCACACATCTTCAGCTGGAGAAGACGGTTCACACACTTTATTGGTAAAGCTGGTTGCCACAAACAAAACAGTTCAAGGCAAAATGTTGTTTTCAACGCAGCTCCCACAGTGAGAGATGCTAGCTGGAAATTACACAAATTTCTTGTTTCAGTATTAAAAATGATCTATATATTTATATTTGAATTGGCTTTGGTTGTTAAGAAAGCATAAGCTATTGCACTGGGAGTATATTGGAAATGTGCAAAATGTAGACAAATGAAGGGAAGAAAGGGTCAACATAAAAAGGGTAAAACACATAAAAGGTTAAAATCATAGCACAGCATTCTGGTATTCACATAATTATGCAGACAGAAAATCTCAATAAGCTTAAACTGAGAAAGAGTTCTTTCTTGTTGCTCAGTTATGTTCTCAGACAAGCAGTTTATCAAAAACATTGAACCTTTGACCCCAGTTCAGAAAAGGAAAAAGAGTTTAAAAATTCTAGAATTTACACTATTCCTTATTTTCCTCATTTTTATTTTTCTTTTTTAAAGTTACCCATATTCACACAGGGTAGCAGACTCACTGCCTTATAGAACATTTGTGGATTGGTAGTGTAGGTGGGCATTACAGATAGATAATGAGTGTTTTGAGTTCCATTGGTGATACAGGTGTTCAATTAAATCAAGGTCTTTTTGACAGCACAGATTAAGGAGTTTTTCTGAAAATCACACCTATTTTCTGAAGGAAGGGAAAAGTATTTTCAACAGCATTTAGGCACTTTGCTGCAAAAACTTGCCTATTAAAAGGCTGGGCTCTGAATGAAAGAACATGAGTGAAAATGGCAAAAACTTGTACATAGATTCTGAGCTGAGGGAATTACAGCAGTGAACTGTGGAGGTGAAGCAATGCAGACCCAAGGTCCATCACTTACGCTTAGCTTGTGATGCTGGCATGTTGGAGGTATTTAAATATATCACTGAGGCAAATATGGAGGGAGGGAATTACCTTCCATTCCTCTTTCCTCTGGAAACCAAACAGGTCCTTATTGCTCTTGCAGACATCAGGGCAGGGAGGCAGAATGAAAATGCTTCTCAAGGTCACTCCTCAGCTGTCTCTGCCACAACCAAAGTCCTTTTCTGTCTGTCTTCCCAGTGAGGATCTGTCTCTTCATTTAAAAACCACAACTATTAAAATGTACTCGTGGCATTTGCACTGCTGTAGTCGTACATTGCAAGGAGTCAGGTGCCATTGATAGTACTGCTTGATTTAATCTCTCTGATAACGCAGAGTAGAGCTGTGAGCTGGTACCAAAAATAAAGATGGTTCTCATTTACAGAGAAGCAGTTAAATTTGTACAGTGAAAGGTATATTGGGCGAAAAGTAGAGCAAATGTGTCCGCTAAGGAATCATCCAGTTTCTCATTAACTACATCAGCTTTTTTGCAGATGAAGGAGATGCTGAGACAGATAGAGGTTCCCACTAGGAGCTGCAGCTTCTGTAAATGCCAGTGTTCTCTGCAGAAAACAACCACACAGATTAGGCCCTCCAGAAGAGATATCAACAGATCTTCTTGACCCAAATATCAAGCTACTGAATACAGGCAGAACATGAAATGGTATTTTGGCTTGATCCAGCATACTGACATAAATTTACTGGTGCTGTTTTCATTTGCCATAAGCTTCTTGCCAGAGTAGAGGCCCCAGTCCCTGCAACCCCAGCTCCACGGCTGCACATTTCTGCTGCTAGCCTATGCCCAATAGGCAACCAAGGAGGTGTAACATTTGGGAGGGAATCAAAGTAGCTTTAAGGCTAAATGTGAGTCAAGTTATAATGCAGTAGGAATCTGTGCCACCTCCTGACCCCTTACAAACACACCTGTAGCAAAAGACTGCCCTTGGATTTCTTCTTACTTATCAGAAAAGGTGGCACCTTTCTCAGAGATCGCAGTTTTGCCAGCTTCACAGGGACACCAGCCTTCCTCTGACTTGTGCTTTACTTGCAGACTTAGGGAGACACTCTACTTATGTTTCTAAAATTGTGGAAGTTTGTACATATATGTACCTTGTGCAGCTTCATCTCATCTGCATAGGAAGAAGCATAAGATTGGCCTTGTTCCAAATCATGTTGAACACGCCACCTGGAAGGAACAGAGACATCTGGAAAATCATTCCACAGTCTCTGAGGAAATTACAGGAGAAATACCGGATGATTGGAAGAACAGCCCTTTGTGGGATTCTTACTTTATCAGCCAATTTCACTTAGGTGTTTTTTTTTCTAAGTAGCATATGTTCACAACTTTAATAAGAAATCTTTGAGTTCTGGGGTTTTATTTATTTGCTTATTTAATTTTCCTCGTAAATGGAAAAAGTTTTAGAAATTTCACAGGTGGCAGGGCAGGGGGTGGGGAAAAGAAGAGAAAAGGAACATCAAATAGTTCACACATTACAGTCCAAAAGTGGGAAGGATTGCTCCCTTGCTTGGCATGTGAAGCAGATTCACTGAACCCCCAGCAAGGCTCAGCACACCTGGACTGCAGCAGATCTGGATGCAGAAGGAAGACCCCTTGGTCAGGGCTTCCCAAAGTCCTCTGGCAGAAAAGCAAGGTTGTTTCAAAAACCACATAAAGATACCTCTAGTAGGAACAGAGGTACATGTAAAGCTGAGCTTCTGTGTGGCCATGCAGAGCATTGACTGCAGTGTCCTCTGGATATGGGGGAGTGAGTGGAAGAGAGCATCACTATCTAAACTGTACTTCTAGTTTCCTTGCAAGATCTCTGATGCAGAGCTGTTCTATCCTCTTGTGTGTGTGGCAGTTCTTATATTTTGGGCTATAATTCCAGCAGTGGAGTTATATATCTTTACTGGTTCTATTTCCTCACTAAACCACCTTCTAAAAGTAAAAAGTGCCACAAAGTACACATGGACAGCACAGGAGGAGATCCCAGACTATGTCAGATCAAACTGCTCTCTCATATCACTAGATTTGATAGCATAGGAAGAGGCAAAGAGGGACAAATCCAGACCCCCAGCTTCATCTCAATGCACTTGCTACTCAGTGTTTCTTTTTTTTTTCTTTTTGTAATTAGAGGAGGTATGCAGAAGTGTGGAGGATTGAGGATGACAAGACATAGATCCCAGTGCATAAACATCTTGAGCATTTGGAAGCTTTTAAGCAGCTGCTATGCTGGCAAAGTATTTCAGAACCAGCCACCTGCGTATATGTTTTCTGTTTTTATTAAACTAAGCTCCAAAGATGAGAAGATACAGGTGGAAGCTTTGAGCTCCATCCTTTTCCCCACCTCCCCTTGTGTGTTTTAATCCTAATCTGAATCAACAAAGATGAGTCGCTTTTTTAACACATGCAGAAATTACATTGAAGTCCATTGAGGACAGATGACAAGCTTTGATTCTATAATCAATAGCTAAGAAATTCATTACTGCCAGCACAGATCTTTCGTGTGGGAGGAGCTCTCCCAATGGACTTGCCTGCATTAGAAGAGCTCGTGAGCAGCCAGTCTTCTCCATTATGCTAGGCTCATTCCTGTGCTGAGGAATAGCTCCTTCCCTGACTTCATCTCCAGGAAAAAAAGCTCAGGAGCAAAGAGACTGAAGCCTTGTCTTCACAGACTGACTGCCCTTCACAGCCCCTTTCTCTCTTCTTGTCTTACAGCTCAAACATGAACAGACATCCTGACTGCTCTGGGGTCATTAGAGACTTGTAGAATAAGTGCAAAGATGAACCTCAGGAATAAGTACCTTTACAGACAAAGTATTCAAAAATAAGTACCTACTTTTAGATATTTGTGTTTAGGGCCAAAAGAAATTATCACATTTTCTGAGAGTGGGAAGCACCCATCAGTTTCCAGGGAATTCTTTGAAAATAAATGGAGATGCAGCACCGTTAATTGGAATTAATGTTAATGGAATTATGTATCCCCTTTCTTAAAAATATTAGTAAAGATAGATGTGTTATCCCTCCTCATCTTCTTCGTTAAATACAGGGAATTGCACACTATTTGTCTTAAATACCACCTGGCAATAACAGTTAAACTCTACTCTTCCCATTGGTGTTGTGTGGTGAATAATGGAGGAAACACTGGCTGGAGTCATGGAGACATCTGAGGAAGCCAAGTTGTATAAAACTGTGAGAAATTCACAGGAAACTCCCCCTGAGCAGCCTTACTTTTAGACTTCATCCTGTATTTATCAAAAATACTTACAATTTAGCAGGCCTTCTACATTATGTTTATTAAGCTCACCTCAAGCTTTACCTGAACATTCTGGTGTTTGCTGGTGCTGTTTCTAGTAGACTTACACTGATGTTCTGGTTTGTGCATTTTTCCATCAATAACTTGAATACATCTCTGACATGAAGTTCACATTGTTCTTCAATATCCAGGGCAGGAGTCACACTCTGGAGTGAGGAGTCTAGATCTTCCCATGGGTAACAGAGAGAGCTTGCATGGTTCAATTCACCTTTACTCCAGTTTTTCAGATATTTGGTGCCAGGTGAAAGAACTTTCAGAGATCTTCACCTAAAGAGTTTGGAGATTTCTTTAGGGCCAAAGAAGACAAGTGAAAGACTCTGTTAACTACATCAGACCTTTATCTAAGCCCTCAGCAAGTTCAAGCCTCGGTTTCCTTTTCCAAGTTGTCCATCAGTCTCATAAACGCCTTCTCAAACTTGAGCCATGTTTATGGCACAACAAAATAAACAAGTGCCGTATTCATCCCCAGTGTTTTCAGAGAACACATTTATACTACTCAGCAAGCACAGACGCAACCCAAGATCCAAGAGAGGGCCCCTTGGTTTGCAGCTCTGCTCACTGGCATGCCCACGTATTCCTTGCAAACTCTGAAACCTAAAAGAGCAATGTGTAGCTTGGGACAAACGTTAATCTCTGTGAGAATATATGTGTCCACACACAGCCTTTCAGAGAGGAATTCGCTATGCAGAGCTAAGGAATGGCTGCACAGTGGTAAGACTAAGTCCTTTGGACAAGGAAAATGCACTGGTATTCTTTATCCTCTGTCAGGAAAGCCAAAAGAAGCAAGAGAAATAATGTGAGCTGAACAGCTCATTCAAAGGACGGGTGTTCCCAGTGCCCAGGGACTCCCACAGTACCATAGGTGTGAGCCCATTTAAGATAATCCTGGACACAGAGGTACACACTCCTTTTGACAACAATCTTTTCCTCCTTTCCTCTTCCTTAACCTTGTCAGTCAGTTCCTTGTGAAGTAATGGGAAAGCATCTGTTGCCTCTTTTGTTTAATTTGTAAATACACTCCCAAAGGGCTGGTAGAGCACATGCAAGCCTGAGAGAATACTACAGTGTCAGTCATTGCTACCAATGATAGGAATCCAGGCTCCTGTCCTCTGGGAGACACCGTCCACCCTCACAGGAACCTGCCCACTGCACATCTGCTGGAAAGATGATTTAAAAAGGACTTAGTAGATGTATCCATGTACCTCATGCACAGAGGTGTCTGAAAGGCAGTGGGGAGCTGTATGAGTTCCTCAGATACCCCTTGCATAGCTGGACATGGTGTTTAAAATGGATTTTTACTGTGCCCAAGTACGTTACCTCAGAGACATATTTTGCCCAATAAGCTTTTATGTTTTCTATAAAGCACAGCCATAGCTGTGGTTTAAAGTTAGCAAGCAAAAATACCACTCATCTATTTTTATTAGTCTGCATGCTAAAGATTACTATGTACAAGGGAGGGGAGGAGACAAAATTTGGGTGTAGAAAAGCCCTTCCTCAGGTGTGTTAGCAAAAGCAAGGGGGGGTCTTTGCATTCCCTTTGCCATATTATTACCGTAATAGTCCTTGGACTGCAGTTCAGTCATTTGCTCAGTCCTTGAGACAGCAACCTTGTCACCAGCTTTTGTGGTCATTCTGCCCCACTAAAGACTGTTAAAGGCCTCAAGGTTTCACCCATGATTGTTATGATTACTATAAATTGTCTTTTTATTGCACATTGAAATCATCAGGCACTGATCACCTACAAAATCATGTTTCTTTCAGCAGCAGGTGCAGGCTTTCTGTTCTTGAATGGCCTCTTACAGCTGCAGAGACAGCTGAGACAGCCATCCAGGCACATGGGAGGGATCATACCTGGTTCCTCAGCTCCTCGACTCTCTCACTAACTTCACACCTGAAAGAAACAAGTCTTTCCTCTGCCTGGCACCACATAGACTTCGTGAGTGACATGGCTTGTTCTACTGTGTGCAGCCCTCACCAGAAATACAGAGGCAGCATCTTTCCCACACACACCAAACTGATCAAAAACAGGGCCAGAAGTCTGTTTTCCCCATTTTATGCTGACAAGTGGCTAACACTAATTAGCAAATACTTAGAAAATGTGCCTCTTTCTTTGGAGGCAGAGAAAATATCAAATCAGTATAGACTCACTTAGTTCTTGATCATCTTTCCTGGCTATAATTGCATATAATTGAGAGTACGTAGTGCTGATGGGGCATTTTAAAAGAATCATGTTCATCCCCTCTGTGACAACGTTGTAACATGTTTCATGTCATCTTGATGTACTCGATCTCCTCAGGTAATAATCTTTCTTCCTCAGTCCTGCACTATTTTCTCCCCTCAGTCTCACAAAAGGAGCGACTGAGGTGCAGCAGCATGGGGCAGCTTGCCCAAACTAAGCCAGTAGGAAGGTGACAGAGCCAGTTTTAAAAGTCAGGAATTCAAACTGCTCAACTTGGTCAAGCACTTTGGTCCCCCCCATCTCTCACTTTGCAATGCTTATTTTAATGTCTCTCCAGATGCAACCTGTCTGCCACTCCCACCAAAGCCCGAAGCCCAGTGGGTGTAGGTGGATGCTCTTGCAGGCAGCAACATGTTTGTTGCCCTCTCCCTCCTTGCACCTGCCAAATATACTGTGATAAATGCGTAGAGACAGTTAGCACCTTTACGGACAGGCCTCCATATCAAAAGGGATTTCATCCTTGCCTGCCACCATAGATAGGGCTGATTGGCAAAGGCAGGTAAATCCGTATCCTTTGTTTAACAAGGTGGTAGAATGATGCGGAAAGCCAGAAACTCCCACAGCCCTCCCAGGTATGAATGCTCAGAGTAATTCAAGCCCTTTCAAGTGTTTTTTGTCTCCATCGATTTGCACTTTCCTGCCTCCCAGCCCTTCCCCACTTTCCCATTCCTGCCCCCAACTCCATGTTGCCAAGCCCTTCCACCACTGCTATTACTTGTGAAGCGTGAGGAGAGTTATGACAAGGAAGGGATGTCATTAAACCACGCTGGGAGGAGATGTCAGCCGCCATGCAAACATCTTCCTGACACTCCACTTTCAAACGATTTCAGAAACTGCACTCAGATGATTTCAGGTTGGGTAGGCCTGTCAACTTGGATGGACACCACGCATTGCTTTGGTGCTGGAGACAGCTCCAGAGCCTCTCATCAGCCGACTGCTGCGCACATGCGTATGCAGCCCTGTCCCCACACACAAAAAAACTGCACATCATTATTTTTATGCCACTCCAAGACAGATATCCTTGAATGCTGTTGGAAGCTTCAAACTTTCACAGCAAGTGAAAGCTTTAACATTTAAAGGGTTCTTGTGTAATGCAAATGAAGCAGAAAGGTAGGGAGGCATCCCAAATGCCATTCAATGCATTTATAAAAAGATAAGGTGACTGTGTCCTACCCTACCATATCACTTCATTACCGAGTGTCAGCAAAGAGCCTGGCAGCTCGATTGGTTGATGAAATCACATGACCTAAGTGTTATCTTACAAAAACACATGAAATTACTAAGCTTGAACAGCAAAGAAGTATAAATATCCCCACAATTTGTTCTCATCAGCCAGTCAAAGACTATGTATCTCTTTATTTTCTTTCTTTTTTTTCCTCCCAGTGGTGGAAAAAAAATTCTCCAACTAATTTATAATTCAAGATATTTTGCTATCTAATATATTTATATTATTTTCTTCAATATCTAATTGAAGTGCTTTATTTATGCATTATTCATTTGATCTTTGTTTTCCATCCTCATTGTTAACTTCCAATGCAATTTTAATAGGCTCATGGTCAGAGATCAGGGTGGCACACACTTTGATGCCGTGTTAATTCAGTGACGAAAGGGCAGGAAGAAAGTGTGGGTAAGGAAGCCTTTAAAGCCATTGTTTCTGATCTAGATCTGAGCTGTTCCATGTTGGTATGTGCCTAATTTTCACAAGGGGCAGATTTCCTGGCTTTGCTGTGGTAGTCAGTTAGGCGTTTAGGTGCCATGCAAACAGTGAGCAAGAAGAAAAATGCAATTGCCTGAGCTTCTGCAGATCTGGGTTGTTAGCCAGTGCCTGCTGAGATCTGTGGAAATAACACATTCTGCTCCTCTTCATTCTTTCAACATCTCTGGTGAGCTGCTCTCACAACTAAACAGAGGTGAAGGTGATGAATGTGGCATCTTAGACAGGAAAATGGGTTGGTTTTCAAGATTTTGTAGTACCTGGGGCAGTGCTGCACAACCAAGGTGTACACTAGACTCAAGTAACACACTGCTCCGTGGGTTGTGACTTGGCCACTAGACAACACAGACTACCATGTACCTAATCAGGAACCAGGTATACTCTTTTAACTCAGGGCAGTGGGGTCTCAGGTGGGTTTCCATCTCTTGAATGTCTCACAGGCATGAATTTTGTTATACAGTCACTCATGAGCATATATACTGTCCTCCAAGAGCAAAAATTCAGAACCTCTCTTTTTTAGCTGAAATATTGCAGCCCAGCCCAATTGAGATATGAAAGATTCAGGTTCAGTGCTCACTCCAGCCAAAAGCTTACTTTCCATTTTATTCTTTTCTTCCCAGCGGATCTCAACAAAGACATTTTGTAGTAGCCAAAGAGTTAATAACTATAATTCAGCCTATGAAAATAATTTATGGATATTCTTGGCATTTCTCAGTATCAGCACAGCTGTAGCTCTGTCTTACCCATGAACAAATATTCTTGGCCAAGACATCAGCTCACACAGCCCATTAAAGTCAGCTTCTCTAGGAAGGAGTGCACACAGCAAGCAATGCTAACTTGAGTTTACAACTGCTGCCCACTGAAAGTTGGCATGGACAGGTAGTGGAAGTATTAAGTGATAAAAGGCATAGAGCATTGAAAGTGACAGGCAGCAGATGTAAATAGAAGTAATTTTGTGCATTAACCCACCAAATTCCATTTTAATGAACTTAGCTCTCCAGTCTCCATGAGACAAGACACTGCTAGACAAGCAAGAGTGAGAGGGAGGTCCAAAAATTGTGTCATGAAGACAGAGGCTGCTAAGAAGCTGCAGTAGCAATCCCACAGAGTGCACACTCATGTAAGTAAACCCAACAGCCATCTTCAGTTTGCACCAGTGATGGGAACGGCAGTAACACCAAGGATGCCTATGGAAAAATCTGTACTCACAGGATGATGAAAGGAAAGACATGAGGAGTAAATTATGCATTGCACATTCTAACAAGAAACCTGGCAGTGGATGGTGGAAATAAGGGAGATTTGTGGGAGCGGTGTTTGTCTGGTGCCAGTGAGCCTTTGCCTGCCTTCTTTCCTTTGTTTTGCACATTTATTCCCCTTGAATTAACTCATGGAAGAGGAACAGGTGTCATAAGGATTTAAACCAAAATTTTCAGTACCTTGAAACTAGTGCTTGAATGGAAGATGTCAGCATTTCCTCTGAAATGTACAGATCAGCGGCATTATAACAGGGCTATTGTTTATAGATGAAGCTTTTCTATCACAGGTTCTTCAGGTCACCTGTCTGAAATTTTTTTTTTTTTTTTTTCAGAAAAATCTGGGACTGTTTTAGGAATTCTTTCTGTCTAATGATACATCATTTTCAAAAGTTGGAAATAAGATATTTCAGGTATTCTGGAGTTTCTCACTGGAATAAAGCTCTACGCTTGCTGGAGCACAGATTCCTGACTTTGATTCCCTTTTCTTCATGTTTGACTGACAGCTACTGACATATAGTTGTGAATGAAGATTCACTGTCTATCTGAACTCAATGGCTTCAGATTTTCCCCCAGATGAATATTCAAATGGTCACAAGTCTATAAGTCTGAAAATGGAAAAGTGCAGAAATGGCACCTTCATTATTCTTCTGGTTCTTCTTTCTCATCAAGGATATAAGTGTCAGGTTTGCCTGTGCACTTACTGTTTCAGACTCAACATTCTCATCCTCAGTGTCTGCAGTTATGTCACTTCAGTCTTTGCATGTGGTTAAAAGAGATGACCATGGAATCTCTGTTAAAAACTATTTTTGTACAAAATGCATCAGATGTACATAAAATATTCTCATATATCCTATTGCTAGATACTTCAGAAACATATTGGCAAGCGTGTTTCTGAACACAGGAAGGAAGGACTGTATAGCTCCTAAGCTTACTATGGGGAAAAAAAGCAAACAAAATTAAAACATCAGTGAAAATATTATCCTTCTCCATAGAAAATGCAATCTTAACACCATTCATCTTTCATCTGTTGTAAAATCAACTGCCCTAATAAAGCTATATCCATAGCACTAGAAGTTTAATTTTCTATCTCAAAAAAGTTTTGATGGGAAATTTTGAACTTGCCCTGAAACAGCAAGGGCAGTGCAACAGCTGTTTTAGTCAAAACTCTGGGTGTGTTTAGTCATTCTCAAATACTGTTAATGGCAATGCATGACAGTCATATGGTTGACATGTAAAAAGGGAAATACTGTCCGAGACTTCATGTGTGAACACAAGAGGGATTGCCTCCCTTTCCACATGGACCTGGCTCTTTCCCAGAGTTCAAAAGAATTTGACTGCTTAGTGGGAAGCTATCTTTCTAGCATGAGAAAAGGAAGAAAATGGGAAACAATAAGAGAACGAAAAGGAAAAGAAAATTCCACTTGATTACCTTCCTAGCATCAGTTGGATGTGACAACGCCTTGAATATGGATGAAGTCTAGAAGAGGGATCATCTGCCAGCAGTAGTTGTTACCAAGGAAGTAAGTGATGCTGGAGGTCACAGGGCACCTGTCTCACTAGCTAATGAAAGAATTGTGGGAGACAGAGCTTTTCTATCCTATTAATAAAAGGGCTGTAATTCCTGTCCTTTCCACCCCCACACCTTCTCTTCTCTCTCTTTTAAAAAGATACCAAGGCTATTGTTATTGTAAGTGGGATGTGAAAGAGACTATCCTAGAAGAGCTTTGCCACTCATAAATGGTATTTTGGCCAATAACTTGTGCCAATCTCATCCTCCCACACAGGTTCTGGAAGGGAGAAGCAACTCTTTGCTTTTGTCTCTGCCAGACTTTTTTTTCCAATCATGCTGGAAGCTGAAAGTCACCCTTAATTTTCAAGGGGGAGAAAAACAGTAGTTAGAATGGGCTGATTAAGTGGGAACGTATATATGGGAATGGAAGAGTTAGAGGAAATAACTCAGGAATGCTTTATCCTTAAATACAACAAAGACATTTTAGGATACAAGTGTTATTATAGTGCCTCTGATCAAAGACAAAGGTAATCCGGTGTCCTTTCTCAAGCAGTGCCCAGAATTACGTGTTTAGCAAAAAAAAAAAAAAAAAAAAACAACATAGTGTTTTGAGGTATGTCTTCTCTGTGTGGAGAGCTTTTAATCTGGATAGTTCATCCAGACAACAGAGAAAGTTTGAGTCCCCAGCTAATATATATCAATGTAGGTAAAAACTACATCCGTATCACTGTAGATGCATTTCCTGTATATAAAGACAAATGGTTGTACTCTCACACTAACAGTGTTAAGCCTTCCTTCACCACGAGAAAAAGAAAAAAAACTGCCCATATCAATACTGCAGATTAGAAGCAGTTTCTGGCCTGCCATGTCTCATGAACACTGAGAACATCTCATTTCACTACTGAACATGAGCTAGCAGTGTGCCCAGGTGGCCAAGAAGGCATCCTGGCCTGTATCAAAAATGGTGTGAGCAGCAGGAGCAGGGAGGTGATTGTGCCCCTGGACTCAGCACTCGTGAGACTGCACCTTGAGTCCTGTGTTCAGTTTTAGGCACCACAGGATAAGAAGGACATGGAGGTGCTAAAGAAGGTCCAGAGACGGGCAACGAGGCTGGTGAGAGGGCTGGAAAACATGCCTTGTGAGGAGCAGCCGAGGGAACTGGGATTGTTTAGCCTAGAGAAGACTGAGAGGAGACCTTATTGCTCTCTACAACTACCTAAAGGGAGGTTGTAGTGAGGCTGGTGTTGGTCCCTTCTCCTAAATTACTGATGATAGGACGAGGGGAAATGGCCTCAAGTTGCACCAGGGGAGATTTTGATTAGATATTAGGAAGAATTTCTTCACAGAGAGAGTGGTGAGACACCGGAATGGGCTGCCCAGGGAGGTGGTGGAGTCACCATCCCTGGAGGTGTCAAGAAACGAGTGGAAGTGGCACTTGGTCTACTGGCTAGGGAAATGTGGCATGGTGGTTGGACTCGATGATCCATGATCTGTCCATGTTTTCCAAAGCAAGGCATGAACCAATGCCTTTTATTCCCTAGGCAGAAGGTTCCTCTGGTTATTTCAGTAGTAGTCACCCTCTGGCTCAGACTTTCTGTCAGCTGAAAATCTTTTACAGAATTTTGTGCTTTCATGACATAAATCATTCAATTTCAGTACAGCTTTGGTGGTTTTCAAGAGGAGATGACTTGTCCCATGTATTTCACAGACAGTCCAAAGATTTTTCTTGACCTCTCTACAGTAGTGCTGGGTTGATCCTCTTATTTATTTACCTAGTAAATGCCAGTCAGTGAATTTAAGATGTTGTCAGAGACATCTACACACAGGTCTTCCATATCAGGATCAGGTTTCACGGAGTTTAATTAAGGCTGAGGATCAGACATTTTCCCCTCCACTGACAGAAGAAGAGAGAGAGGGAGTCTGGAACTTCTCCATTGTTGAGCTATCACTCAAAAACTTTGTTACACCATCAATCGATACTGTGCAATTGAGAAAAGATGCATATAGTGAGGCAGCTACTCCCATGATAACACTCAAACTTGGATAGTTATAAGGGGCTACCGTGAAAGATACATTTATCCCAAGGTACTGTGCCTGAAATGTCCTTCTTCAGCTCACTTTGAAAGGTTCAGAGAGATGCTTAAAAACCCCTTAGCCTAACCCAGGTCTACCAAAAAGATGCCATTGCTGTTCTGCTGAGGCTGGATAGAATTTAATCTCCAGATATAATGTTTTGTTGGCTCACACTTTCAAAGATATTGTAACAGAATTTTTTAACAGAATTTAGACTCCACTGGTGTGAAAGTTTTTACTTGCTACCTGATAAAGGCAAAAGCTGGAACAGGGTTACAGATTGCATTTTTAAGTGTATTTTATCTTTTGCAGATATACATATATATAGTTTACCTCTTTTGAATGTGTGTGCTTATGTAAGTGTGGGTAGTAGAGGAAGGGGAGCTGTTTATATCTCACTTCATCTGATTTTTCTATGCATTTTAAGGTCTTGATAATATTAAGGAAAAGAAAAAGGGTTCAGTAGAGAAGAGATACAGATAATAGTGTTTCTCCTCTTCAGAGTGAATGTTTGCACTTGCAAATAACAAATCCATGCACTGTTGTGCACGTTTGGTGTCTCTGCCCATAGGCATTTATTAGGTTCTGCATAATCCTGTTAGTGTCCTGAAAGGCTTTGAAAAAAGAACGCACTTTTAAACTAGTTGGGCAGGCTTATTATTCCCTACATTTACCCACATCTAAGATATTTAATTAAAATGTAGATCCTTCCATCTGAGCAAGTCAGTCAAAACTTGCAATACAGAACATGGAAAGAAAAGTGTTTTTCTAGGGGAAGTGTGTTTTGGTTGAAAGCAGTTGTCTATCTTAGGGTGAGAGTTGTGCCCTCGACTTTTCAGACGAGATCTCTGTTGACTACAGAAGAAAGCTGAGGGTGATTATCCTGGATGGTGGTGTGCCTTGTTATAAACACATAACTTTCTCCAAATAGATCCCACCTTTCCAAAAGAAAATCTTTAAATCCACAGATTCTTGAAGTCAGTATTTAGTTTTCTTTGTAGACATAATGGGAAAATGTTATTTAGACATAATGGGAAAATGGATCACAGGTGAAGAAGGGTTTTGGTCAAGTATTTTATTCACTAGGAAAAAAAATAAAAGGGAGTTAAGCATTAAATGGAAAAATATGCATGCTTGTACCAAATAATAAGATACCATGATCAATTCACTTTAGTATGAGTATGAAACTTTTATTTAGCTGATGAGGCATTTTTTAAACAAAGCTTTTTATCTTCCTTTTCCTTTTTTTTTTTTTTTTTCCTATTTCCTTTATTAATCCGCTTGTTTTTAATTAAAAGAAAACAAAACCTTAAAAAAAAATTCAGTTTCGGGTCAGGAGAATCGCTCTTATAATCTGGACAGAAATTTTTTAAAATTCTTTTGTTGGTGTGCATTTTGGCCAGTAAAGTAAACAGGCATTCAGACACCTCTTTCAAACCATATGTATGACTGCCTGCACCTACCCACAGACCTGAGGAAGAGCTGCAAGCACAGGGCAGCTTTGAAAATCAGTGAAGGTCAAAGGTGTGCAGAGCCTGGGAAGTCAGATGCAAATAAAGAAATGGATGCTATATGGATACAAATAAAATTAAAACAAAAGGCACCCCCTGGCCAGTTTTAAGTACCAGTTTCCATCCACACACAAAAGCATAGTTTGCCTCAGCAGATGGGACCAGTGATCCATCCAGTCAGGTACTGCGCCTCCAGCAGTGCTCTGTGCTTGTTGCGTGTGAAGCTGTCCCTCTCAGCAGCACCTGGCTAATGGCGTGGTGGGGGACAGAAAGGACAAATATGTCCCGAGGCCCTGCAGCACTGATCTTATGTCCTATTGACACACATAAACATTCTGGCTAAATCGTTGGCTGATGCAGGTCACCTTTGTGGCTGGAGAATCAAGAGAGTCCCTTAGTTTACGTCTAGGTATAACCCTGAATGCAGGCAGGGAATCCCATAGGCAAAAGACATCTGTGGGCACTGAAATATGGCTTTCAGAAAGGACCTGCAGCGGAGGACAGCCAAGGCCCAGCACATCTCCCTCCATCATATGGCCTGATCACAGCGCATAACAAGAGTTCTTGAAATGGAGGATGTGCTTATCCTTCATTTAGATTCCCTGAGGCTTTTCATCTCTGTGCTTTAGATTTTAGGATGGTTGAAACAACTGGGTACTGCCAGTCATTTTCAGCGAATGACTCCCCAAATTCTGTGCATCTGCCTGAATTTGAAGGGTAAAAGAACAGAGACCCTTGTAGACATCCGGCAGAACACTAGTGAGAAACAGGAGATGGACAGTTTGCTCAGTCCCATCTAGCACCACAAAGTCCAGTGCTAGGCTCAGCTGTGACATGTTTGGAGCAAACTTTTATGTTGGACATTCAGTACAAAAGCCTCATTGGGAATGCTCTGAGCTCGTGTTGAGTGAGAGGCATAGAGGAAGGGTTTGAAGGGGAGAGGAAGGAAACTGGAGATTCAGATCTGCTCAGTGAGGAAAGAGAGTGAATGCTTTAGGACTTTACTTTCTTCATCATTTTATCAGAGCCCTAAAGTGGTGTTTTCTTCTGGAGTAGAAAACAAACAAAGAAAGAAACAAACAAACAAATAAAATAAAATGCAACTGTTCAGCAGTTCAGCTCCAGACCTCCATAACACTTTCAAATGAAGGTGTTTCCACCGAGCACATTTTATTCCCAGAGACACTCCTAAGCTTGAGCAGAGGGGATTTGCATCTGTAAAAAGGACGGAGAGAAGGAGACAGCAAGGCTTAGCCTTTGCATCTATTGCCAGAGAGCTGGAGGAGGGGAAAGACCAAGGAAGAAGGTATGTGACCCTCATCTGGGTAGTAAAGAGACTGGAAACAAAACAAAAACGTTTTCCTCCAACAGACCTACCTGCCTTCCATTCCCCCAAGTCTAGCAGGGAGATCAGAGCTGCAATTTCCTATTGTCAGGGACTAATAAATAAAGGCCCAGATTAGATAACAGCCACAACAACAACAAAACATGTAGCAGCATCAGGGGCAGGAAGGATCAGCATCTGCTTTAATTAAAAACTCTGCCTCCATTGATTTTTTTTTAAAAGGAACACATTTGTACTGAGATGAAAAAAAAGTTCCCCCCTCCATCTTAACTCAATGAATGGTGTATGTCTGCTCTTAGCTACAAATAAGCCTTTGATCATTTCATTGCTGTCTGTAAAACTAAAATAATTTTGCTGTGTATTTTTCTTTCTTTTTTTTTTTTTTTTTTTTAAATTGGGACCATTAGGAGAGGAATGGCAAAAGAAAGATCTACTTGTGGAACACCCGAATGAGGGTGGGGGAGATACCACAAACTGGAGCAATGAAATAAATACACAACACTGCAGCTAGCAAGGTGGGATCAGACTGCCAGTGCCCAGGGGCTGAAGCAACCAAGTGTACCAGCCCCAGCTAAGAAAACCCAAAATAACGTGCCTACTGCTCCCAGCTGCCTACACTCCTCTCCAAACATTTATAACTGTTAGAAGCATATTGGTATATTAAAAATACAGGAAAACAAGCATTTGAGCCCGAATTCAGCTAGAGTGCTTCATCATGTTCATCCTCAAAGGAGGACTGTGAGATGCGGGAGGCAGTATGGAAATTGCTCATCCCTGAGGAGCAGGGACAGGGAGGATAGTTTTCCTTGCACAAAATGGCACCTGGCAGTGCAAAGCCAAGCATGAAAGGATGGAGGTGGGAGGCAAAGAGCTGCTGTCCTGCCCGGAGCAAGAACCTGGGTAGATGCAGTGCAGGTCCCACCTCTACTGCCAGCTTGCTCAGCATTTATATGGAAATCACTTGTGTTTCCTGCTGTAAAATGAGCTTAACACCACTTTGTCTGCCTCCCAGGGCCTCTTGAGGGTAAGCAGATTAAAGTTTTGGGAACGTGTGGGCGCACGGCAGTGGGGACCAGAGGCCAATGCAGAGCAGCCTGGACTCAGAGGGATGCAGAGCTTATTGCAGCCACACGAGCTTGGGTCCTGCTGCCTCCAAAGTGGCCAGTTTTTACAGCAGCATGAGGATTGCTTTGCAGGTGGTGGCACTGAGGCAAAGTAGGCTTGTTGTCTGGCCAAGAAGGGGATTTTTGACGCAGTCTTCATCCACCTCCCTCCTCCCATCCCAGTAACAGCATCTGGCTTGGCATGGTGGGCACGTTTCTGCTATTCTACGCAAAATCCTTCCCCATCTTCCTGACAACATCAATGACCCATCCTAGGGCTGGCCCTACTCCCTTACATTGAGGGGAAGACAGAAAAAATAAAATAGTTCACCTTACAGTGCTCAGGAGTCTGGAGCTGGTCACGGTGGGAAGGCCAGTGGAAAGAAGCAGTAGGGAGTCAGGAGGTGATGAAGGGGATGTCACTGCTGGGGACTGCGGGGTGGCACAAACTCCTCCAAGTTCTCCAAGAGTAGATGTTTTGTAGCTCTCTTGGCTGTGGATGTCTCTTTGGACAGTCATTGAGAGA
The DNA here is from genome assembly GCF_000691845.1 of Merops nubicus. Lineage (NCBI taxonomy): Eukaryota > Metazoa > Chordata > Aves > Coraciiformes > Meropidae > Merops > Merops nubicus. Next base: position 23,211 of record NW_008619685.1, on the reverse strand, counting down.
CTTCTTTCCATGAAAGTACATCACAACCACTGTCAGTCTACTACTTCCCAAGGGCTTGGGAGGTGCAGGGAGCAGGGTATGTTCCATCAAACCATTACCACTCCCTACCTCAAAATTCCAAACACCACCACAATAAACCTGTACATCTCAGAGCCCAGGTTTTCCTAGTTTTCCTCATGGGGAGAGGAGCAGGGAAGCTGTTCTTTCCCCAGAGACACCATGTCATGGAACACAACACAGGGTCAGAGCTCCGGAGCTTGCTCCTATATGGCCTCATATCCATTGGCTCCACATCTTCCATTCATAAGCAGTAAGGACAGCATGAGAGGGTGCGTGCATGTGCATGTGTACCCACTATATTAATACATATGTATGTGTATTTTTACATATCAGTTCTATAGGGCTCAGCAACATCAAAAGGAACCTGGATAATCAGAGCAGAAGATATAAAAGATCAAACAGAATATCTTTTAAACAGATCTGAGAGGCTTAATTTTCATCCAATGTTACTGCAGGAGCTTTTCCTTCTTTTTTTTTTTTTTTTTTCCCCTCTCTGTTTTTTTTTTCCCACTTCCATGCATTTCTTTGATCTGTTTTGATGTCTTTTTCAGCTCCTCTTTCAAAAAAATTCTTTTAAAACCTTTTTTTTTTTTTTATTTTGCTTTCCCCCAAAGTCATGAAGGCTTCTAAGAGTAAGAAACTAGCTACATGCAGCATCTCCCCACACGCTTTCCTCCCCACAATGCATATACACTCTACAGTCCCTGTTCTGCTCAGAAACCTCTGACTCCAGGGCAGAGGGATGAAATTAAAACTGCACTGAGTGAAATGTTATTTCCTTCATGTCAAGGGTTTTCAACTCGGTCACTTTTGAGTCCTGTTCAGGGTTTGAATTGGACTACATTTGTGGCAAAAGCTGTTCCCTCAGTTGTATGTCTAGCAAAAGGCCAACTTCACAGAGAGAAACCCGGCAGGCTTCATTTCAGACCTGTGCTATCATTTTGCATTGACAAGGATGTGAGCGTAAGGTCAGGTCACCTGGGTTTTTCCTTTGATTTCCTTAAGGCCTGGGCAAAGTTACCTAACTTCCCAGCCTAACTGCTGAAGAAGTTACTAAGTTACTTCTGCAAACCTGCTATGCCTGTAGGCAACAAGAAAAAATTAAATTTCATCAATAGGTCAATGCCACCATAGAGGAAATATTCTTTCTTCATAGCTCTGTGGCATGTATTCTGCTCAGGTTGGGGCCACTCCAGAACTTCTCTCCTTAGTTTTCCCAGGCAGTTTGAGACCCAGGGTCTCCTTAAGCTCACATGTCCCTGACACCCTGCAGTAGCAAGCTCCTGCTCACAGCTTTGGCCCATGCCACACTCAAATCTACCACTTCAACCTTGGCACACCAGCATTGTATCCTAACATTTCTCTGCAGGTCCTTGGCCATATCTGGGGGAGCTGGCGTTCCTCACATGCTCCTGACAGCCTCCCCTCTCCTGACTGGCTTTCCCATTCCTTCTATTACTCTCCTTTCTGTAGGAGAGTAAAGAAAAAGTGTGTTTTTAGCAGACACACTTGCAAAAAGCCCTTCTCTGTTGAAGGGAGCACTCACTAGCACTTCAGAGCAGGCTCTCCACAGTGTGCACCAAGCATAGGCAAGAGCTAAACTATATCAGTTGAGTGAAGCCAGGTTGAATTTATATGGCAGAGCACTGTAGGGGATGACTGTCTGCAGGGCAGATAAAGCCAAAACCCTTTTACACTGGTCCTAAACAGGCTACAAGCAACGTCTCCTGGATGCCAAGGCTCATACTTCCTGCATTAAGGCTCTTGCTGTCTCAACAGATACTGCCAAAGCAGTAGGAGTGCTGGTCCTGTGCTTCTAATTAATATGATTTCAGTCTCCCAAAGTGTCCTCAGAACCCAGATAAAATGTGGAAAGTGTAAATACTGTACATAGACACATAGACTCACCAGACTGCCTCGTCTTTCAAGCTGAGTTAGTCTTTCTTGCAGCGAGCAGATGAGCTCAGAGGAACTGGGGAAAAAAAAAAAAAAAAAAAAGACTGAGCTATTACAGCACAAGTTTTGTGTGAAACCAAAACTGCCTGCAGATTGGAAATCTATTTTCAGTCATTCTAGTTTCTTCCAAAATACTACTAATAATAATTGAAGTTCTGAGGCTTTTCAAGTAATTTTTATCCACCTGCCTCCTCTGAAGTACAAAGCCAGCTCATGCCTGTCAGGCCAGCTGGGCTGAGCTCAATCCGAGACATGGGGTGCCAGAAATTTAATCCTGAATTTCCCAAATCTAATCGAAACAGCACAAGCCGTGATTAATAATTCACTACTTTATTACTGATACGATGCCTCGGACTATCACAGCGTCTGAATAATTGATTTGCCAAGAGGGGCGATATGTCCTTTCCTAAAGCGGAGAAAGTTTGACCGAAGAGTTGCCGTGTAAAGCTAGCTAAATGTTTTTAAATAGTTTGAGTCTAGATCTCTGACATTCACTTGGTGTCTAAGGACAAGCTGGGAAGAGGCAGCCAGGGGAGTTTTCTATCATCAGCTACAGTACAGGTCATATGTCTAGAAACATGGTCAATTAGATAGAGTAAAAAGCACTGGATTACACATGAGGGGTGGGGAGAAGAAAATAAAAAAAAAAAAAGGTAAAAGACTAGAAGATAAAAAAACAAAGCTTCTAAAGAAGGGAAAAAAAAAATACCATGATAAACCTATGCATAGTTGGAATATTAACTACCTTTAGAGTTTATTCATTAGGTCTATGTCCCCTTCCTCCCACCGTGACCCCTGGTTTGGCTCATGTGGGCTCAGACCTGCTGAGTCTAGTGGATGGTGAATGTCAAAAGAAGAGCTGAGAAAAATGGTGTAGCAGGGACGGATTTTGTATTTTCTCAGCCTGGAAAGTTGGGAAAAAATCTGGGCGACAGTCCTAGTGTGCCTTAGGATGAGAGGCAAATCTGGGCTATAAATGGTGTTTCAAACTTTTCCAAAGCTAAGAGCCCCATATCTGAAACTTGAGAAACCCTAGAGGTGAATAATCAGTATTTCAGCTTGAACAGTGAGCAAATTTTCCATCTCTCATCAAAGCCAGACCTCTGTTTGGATGGGTTTCCCCATTTGTAAAATAGTGATACTGAGAATTGACACACTGATTTCCACACATTCTTCTGGATGGAGAAGACCTCAGACTGCTTTAAACCACTGATGTCATTTCAGCTCGTGGGATGATGACAAAATGATAGAGGTAGATTTCTAAGGCACCAGAGGGGTCCTGCTGAGGACCCCATCAGGACACACTGTGTCCTGCATTTAAAAAAGTAGGATTTTAACTGTTTATCTCCTGCCAAATATGCAAGGCAATAGCGCTACTGGGAACCAGTACCACCTCCATGCAGGTTTACTGAAATTTTCAGAACAAGATGGCAGCCTCTAGGACTTTCAGGGAGCAAAATAAAAAAAAAAAAAAAATTAAAAAAAAAATATTTAAAACAGCAGCCTTTTAACTGCTGGCTAAAAAAGCATTCCTCTGTCTTTCTTCTCAGTTTATTTTAACACAGAAGTTTGTGCCTATAAAGGGAGTCACTCACCAAACTGGTGGTGAAGGGGTTAACATAATTGGGGCTGTTTTCTCCCCTTTTCCACTTTGCCTTTGGTAGTTAAATCGAAAGCAAGTGGTACTGCCTTATTACTATCATTGTGCTGAGATATTGCATTAAAGGAGTTTAGAGTTTCAAATTGAATGTCAAATATAATATCACAGTGGAAACTTGAAGTGTGCAGCTGAGCTGCTCAGCTCCAGAGGGTTAATGCCACCCGCCTATCTGCCCAATAGCACACCAAGCAAGTGATCTCCATTTCAGCCACTGAGCTGTCTTCAGATGCTCACCAGGACTTGCAGGCAGGAGAAGGGGACCCTGATGGATGTCAGGTAAAGAGAGTTCGGCGTAACAAATTGATTGCTGGGGAATTGATTGCAGTTCTGTATTGCCTCAGCTGTAGCAGCCAATCATAACTAATCAACCCTTTGTCACTTCAAACTGGAGCAGCGTCATTCATGGACCAGGGACGGAGAGAACGTCTTTCATTTTCCTTGGTAGAAAAGTTCCTTGTTGGAAAAGAACCGTGGCCGTAGTTGTATGATTTTTCTATCTCAGTGCTCAGAAACTGAACCGTTTCAGGTTTGCAGTTATTTTCTAAGGACACGTTCACAATACTGTCAATGCCTTCCCACAGTTCTTCTGTTTTTCTTTTCTTGGTCTGATTTATCCTTTTTTCCACAAAGAACATTAATGACGTATGCTAGACGATGGAAAAAATGCATAGTACCACATATAGGCTTAATACTGCACACATGTTTTTATCCTCTTGTCAATGTGAACTAAAGTGTATTAAATTAAATCACTGAGAAAAGCAGATTAGGCCCATTCAAAGTTTGGATGAATCTACATGCAGCTCAGAGAACAAAGTCCCACTGAAGCAAATTTTCATTCAGTGCAATGAGTTGTCACAGTAAAGAGTTTCTCAGGTAAATCCTTTATTCTGGTACTTTTTCTTAAGTGGTTGGAGGACTGCCAGTGTTGTTCGTCTTCCCCAGCCTCACTGACATCAGTGCATTTGTGTCCTCCTGATACCAAAACTAGAAAACTCACTTGACCCAGCAAAACTGTCCTTCAAATGCTGTGATAATCCTAGGCTTAGCCTAGGCTTTTAGTGTGTTGAAATCATTGGAAAATGCCCTAGAAATGTTGTTCATAGTCTATAGGCATGATCAATTTGAGGATCAAGAGAAGTCTCTTCTCCTTCTCTCCCTTCTCTCCTCACAAATCTTCCCTGAATATAGCTTGGCCACTGATCTGTAGACAGGACAGGGAAGCCTTCATGTCTCCAAATTTGCTGTTCAGTAAAGAAGGTGTGTTCCTGTGACTGTCTTTCCTCCACAGAGAACATTAACACACATGTTGAACATAAAGTACATACTACTCTCCACTCAACTTTAAGGTCACCCATGTGTCTCAGTGCTTTGCTGAACAAGAATGGGCCAAGTCAAACAGCCCTGGAGAGAGGCTTTTAATCACTAAACAGCACTTTTGCACTTAGCATCATTTTTTTTACTATAACAAGCAATATCAAATGAAAGTCCACTCATCACATGAATTGTGGTATACACACTGTTGTTTAATTGGAAAAGAGAATACAATGTTATTAATGCAAATATCTGAAAGACACCATACCCAAAGCAGGTGGAAATGTATCGATAGAGCTACAGTGCATGTCTATTGAGAGTGAAAACACCTCATGCAGGAAAGTTGTGGATCAATTCCACAAGTTGGGTACCACTTTTTTCCTTTTAATACTCTGTGTCCTTGGAGTACAATGAAGAAAGATGGTAACTTCAGTTGATGGTGTGTCTTTGTGTTTGTTTACCATGTTGCACATTATATTGCAAAAGATTAAAAACAAAAGAAACCTAAAAACCTGTGGGATTAAGTTAGAATTTTATAGCCCTGTTGGGAAATAAAATGGCAGGAGCAGCAGGCTCATCCTACAGATGCGTTATATTTTGTGACAAACTCTGGTGCATGCAGAACATCCATCAATCATCGAGATAATTTTCCATCTCATCAATTATGCAAATTAAACCACAAAAACTATGTTCAAGTAACGCTAAGGGCCTGACATAAACCCAGGAAAGCAAGGCAACTTGGAGCGAAGGTTGAAATCCTACCCTCCCTTTGCCCTGCCACACATTGGCTTTTCGGGAGACACACAGCACACAACTGCCATGGCAAAGCAGTCATTTC
>NW_008619685.1:0-17296 GCF_000691845.1 Merops nubicus | reverse complement strand
TTTCCAGTCTGATTAAGACCAGGACCTACCTCATATGTTTTTGAGGGTGTATCGTGACCGTTAGCACAACGATCCTAAATATTCTGATACTGATGGACAGACTGAGTTATGACCCACTCACTGGGTGTGTGGAGTCAGAGTATGGAAAGAGAAGCCTCAGCTCTCATTGTCTGAGTTTATCACCCAAATACACCCCAACAGAATAAAACTCCTCTGGGTATGGTGATCCCCCACCTCTCATATGACTTAGTCCTATTTTTCCTCTTTTTGTCTATCATGAATAGAGAAATTCATTTCCTCACTCAATGAATGGAGTCACACCTGGGGAAAGGAAATTAATCTATTTGGAAACAGTGGTGCAGTTCTCACGCAAGTGGCAGCTGTTGCCCATGTGGAGCTATTGTCAATCTCCCAACAGATCTTCTGCAAAGGCAGAACAGCATAGTGGGAGTTAAATGTCTCGGAGCTCAAAGCTCAAAGTGACAAGAATGACAGTGGATAAGACATTTGTTAGCTTTTCAGGGCTTTGGAGCAATCTTGCAATCAAAGCTGCTGTCTTCTCACTGATGCCATGTTGTCACCATGAGGCCTAGAGGAACTACAAACACCAATGCAGATAGTGTAAAGTAAAGGTTTTGACATTGAATAAGGATGACTCCCCAGTATGACTGTTATTTAAAAATAATAATAATAATAATAATAGAATCACATAGTAAGGCTTCATCTTCCTCAGTTTTGTTTACTTCAGAATCAGGGCAGTGACAGTAAACGTGTTATCTCAGCAAATCTCTCCTGGCTGCCTCTACTGTCAACAGTTAGTTAGGCAATATGGTCAATGGAGTTTGATCAAGATTCAGTTTAGCTCAAAACAGATCCCGCCTTTTGCTCACAAGAATTATATCCTAAATAATACTGACTATATTGATGAGAACTCAGTTTCTTATGAGGGCATCTGGAGACCTGGCTCAAACATTCACACCTACACTGTAAAACATACTGTGAGTTGGGATCTATTTAATGATTGTCCTGTGTTTGGAGCTTCTAGTTTTAAGCACTCTTGAGTTATTTCAGACTACACAAAGAGCAAGTCCTTGATTGTACGATTCCTTTGGTTCTGCTGCACTCTGCTTTTTGAAATTTCTTCCAGTTTCCAGAGAATTTACCCACTTTTATCAGTGGTAGAATGACACTGTTTCAGCCAGTACATAGAGCAGTTTCACTGCAAGAGTAGTCAAAAGAAAATGTAGAGGATGAACGTTACACAGTCCGAAAGAAAAGATTTCCAGACAAAAAGAAAAAAAAGTGTACTTTTCTTGCCAAAAGACAAAAAAAATCTATCTCCTTATTTTTCTGTCTATCTATCTATCAAGGCACAAGAAAGTTTGGGGAAAAAAAATATAGACATTCAGAAAGATTGCTTTTTTCAGTACACCCACACCACAAAACTGATTTTCCCCTCCAAATTATTACTGTTGGAGATGTTTTGGTTGTTTTTTCCTTCTGCCCCTCCATTTCTGATCACAAATGCATTGCTTGTACTCCCTGTTGGTCAAACCTCACATTTGGTATGCGACCACCAGCTCTTAAATGTAAGCAAAGAACTATACTCCACTGATTTGTGTCAGTGAAGCTGCATTTGGGAGATAATTGTTCACTGGGTTTATTTATTACAGTCACTCTCACAGGATCTGCATCACAGTATGGTCACAGCATGTCGCTGGAAATAAAGCAAAATGAATTGTATAAATAAATCGGGTACATTAACTCAACATGAGCTTTGCAAGCAGCAATATAGTCAATAGAACATACTAGTGAAAGTGACAGGACATTATATATTCAATGACACATGCTAACAAAGGTAACAAGAAGCATTTATTCCATAAAGCATACAAATATCATGCAGAGACAGAGGAAGTTTGAGTCATATCCAACTAAAATGGCTTGTTTCTGGCAGGTGAACTGCACTTGACAGATGTCCTCATATACAGCAGCACCTTGCAATGATCTTTGTACCCAGCCCAACTCATCTTTCATTAGCAAGACATTTCATTACCAGTCTGTGGGACCATCCTCTCAGCATTGCTGATTTCTGTCTGCCCAGCAGAAATACTGTCACAGCCAAGAGCTTCCTGTAGGTGACTGTCTAGCCAGAGAGGGAATTTGGCACTCAGTAAAACCCACAGACTCAGGAGCTACCTGAGGCACTTGCAGTCATATCTCCTGGATACTACTCACTGTTTTCTTTCCTGAGCTGTAACTCTACACCTTGAAAGAGAATAATTTTTCATATCTATTCTTCACCATTTGTCCCTCCTTTCTCTACTCTTCATGGCAGGGAAACCTCCTAGCAGGACTCTGACAGCTATTTCTTCTTGTGGAGAATGTCCACAGACCATAAGATCTTCTGGGCTGACTGCAAAGCATAGGAATAGGGAGAAGAAGATATAAAAGTTCTGCTTCTCTCTCTGGGAAGCAATCACTCTGCTACTCTGGCCATTTATGCAAAGACTTATCACAAGTACAAGGGGAAATTCTCAAGTGTTTGTCTGCCAGGTAGAAGCAAACATTACCTCTGTAATGACTTGTGGCTACATTCAAAACTATGGGCAGCTCCATGCTGGAGCTTGCATTTAATCTGGGAGAGATCTTCAACCACTTTGGCTATTTTAACTTCCAGTCCATTGGTAGACTTCTTTCATAAGTTACACTACATTGGCCCGTAGGCAAATTCACTCATTGCTGTTTGATTCGGATTTTCTGCACGACTTGTTTGGGAAAACCATGTTCAACATGATTTGTCAAGGTATCTCCCACACTGGATAAAATCTTCTGGCTTCCATCTCTACTCCACAGTGTATGATAAAAACTCCACTGATGTTAATGGGCACCCTCCACAAACCCATTCTAGACATAGGCCAGACCTCACTTGCATAAAATCTTAACCCATCTTCTTAACCCACAGCCCAGACTCCATCATTAACATATGCCAGATGAAAGTGTCCTCTTCAGGACAGTGCAGCACGCAGAACAGATCTACTTGTGAAATTAATTTAATGAGGGTTAGGCAAGGGAAGAATTCAGTGAGGTCCACAACTTAGAGAACATTATGTACTGATGATTGTTCCTGTCTCAGGAAAGAGATTAACATCAAAATGGTCATGGAGAAAGATGATATTTCTTCACATTCATATTCTGACATACCAGGGAGAGAATTGTCAATTTATTTACCTCTCTCTGCCTTCTGTCCTCCTTCCCTGCCTGTATGTTCATGCACTAACCCTGACACTGCAGTGTGCTGAGGTGGATCCTTGCCTCTATAGGATTTACTCAGAGAACTTAGTCCTAGGAGAGCTGCCAATGACCTCAGCCGCACCACAGCAGCACCCCCACATGCACCAGTAATTTAAATAAGAAAAGAGCTGATTCGTGCGTGGGTTTTGCCAGATTGCTGAGGGACAGTGTTGTTTAGCTAGTAGACCATAAAAGGTACTTTACAATTCTTTCATTCTCTTTTTTCATACTCAGCTTGATCCTCTCAGCCACAGGTTTTAATTAGACAAAAATTTCGTTTTGACTCTTTCCAGGCCATGAAAAATTTTCTATAAGTAGGAAAGAAGTGATTGTGGACTCAGTGAAGAAATTGATGGTTTTACAAAAAGAAGCATGTGTGTGTGTTCATGTGTACTGTGTAGCTGATATAACTCAGATGGAAACAAAAGGATCAGAAACATACTGCTGCAGCTCCAACCTGTCAGGAAAAAGCAAAATGTTATGTCATTGATAAAATACATATATTATATATAACATGGTCTAAAAACATTAATCCCCCTTCTCTCCCTTTCCTCATACCTACTACTCCTTTTATGAGGTGGTTTGCCTTTGAACCCTGTTCTCTTCAAGATCTACAGACTGATGAACAAAGATATAAGTTCAGTGATTGCATTTCCATTGTTACTTAATGTTAACTGTAAAATTAAGCCCCTGAAAATCTTTGTCCTGTTGGTTATCAAATGGTTCTATTAGGCACTTTTTAGATGGATGACCATAACGGTGGTAGAGGTACTTCAGCTGGTTCTAGTTAAAACAGACTGAAGTCCATGCTTCAAAGCTCCCAAAATCAAAGGCAGTTCCTAAATCTCTTATTACAGGTTACCTTCCTTCTGTTCTGTCCATTGTTCCTGTCACCCTTGCTCCTCAGCTCAGCACATTCCCCATTCAGCATCCTTATCAGCCCCATCACTATTCCCTTACTCATCCACTTCAGCCAAGATCAGAAACACCTGCTCTTCAACACCCCATGAAGGGAGAGGTCGGTTGCTGTTTATATGTCCTCTGAACCAAATTATACCAAAAGCATAACACATCCCTTTAGCTAACAAAAGCCTTCCCAGAGCCACTACGGTTGGCCAAATTGCCCTGTGATTTATGTTCATTAACATCATGAGCTTTAGAATGAAATTTTTCACCCTAGCACTGCATTCTTCAAGCAATAAAAAGTGAATGAGTTCCACCAAAAACTCTTTTGTCATAGCAACAGGAAAGTCATTTTCTGAAAATGTGGTTACTCTTCCTCAGTTTAGAGCAGAAGTCAATGGGTGCAGCTCTTTAGCTTAATAAACATTTCTTAGAATTAATTTATCTGTGAAGTCTAACATCTTCCATGTAGTTCTACCTGTCAGATACAAATGATTCAGCTATGCAAGATGAAATCCCAATATGTCGATATGATCTACTGTAGAAACAGGTTATTTTTCTTTCTCCTTTTTCCAATATTGGATAACTAAGTCAACATCCAGAAACAAAGAAACAAAAGAAACCACACAATATACCCAATAGCATTCAAAAACAGTGTTTAATAGTAGACTAACCAATGGAATGAGAAATTCTTGATGGAAGCAATGTTGTTTTACAGCATCTCAGCTCTGCATTCTTTTCCAGACATATACATTTCTTCATTTCTGCCATGTGTCCTTTTTTTTTTTTATTTCCCCAGAGATTATGGTCCTGGGAACATTTGCCTCTGTCTGGCCCAAACTGAGATAAGTTCATCCTGGAGCTCTGTTACTTTGTCACATTTTTCAATTTGGTTTTTTTCTTTGGTTTGATTTGGTTTGGCTTGGTTTGGTTTGGTTTGGTTTTTCCACAGTACATATGTGGTTACTGGAGGATTATAACAGACATGGCTTGATCATACAGGGCTTTTTTATCAATTTACAGCAGCAAAGTTAAGATCTCATATTCCAATTTGTGAGAGGCAATCTTCTGAAATGAAATTTGTTGAGCATTCATTTTGTATCCCTCTTATGTCAGATGCAAGAAAGAGATGAAACACCTTGTTTCCACTTCTGTAAGAGTCTAAGATTAGAAGGAAAAGATACTGCTCATATTTCATTTTCATGTGGTCCAGCCTTTGAGGTCAGTTTGTCTTCTGTCATTCCAGAAACACATCAGAGGTGAACCATGGAGCAATGAAATGGTGTTGAAAAAGCTGCCCCCAGATTTTAACATCTCCATAGGAAATATGTGGCATATGCAGAAGAAAGGTCCAGCTGTGCCTTGTTATATTAGTCAGGGTGCAGAAGACTGTCCTATTCTGGGGTCCAAAAAACCCCAAGTGTAACTGAACTGACATGTCAAAGAAAGACATAACAAAAATATTCAAGAAGAGGGACTTATGAATTGAAGACATTTTAACTCTCTATGAATGTGAGGGGACAAATTGAAGCGCTGGCATCCTTGTGAGGTCCATACAAATTGCAGTTAAGAGAAGGCTGGAAATTAAGAAAACATCAGAGAGAGTATGAGACTGATGAGATTTTTTTGATGGTGGAAGTACAGTCCTTCCAGTGAAGTGGCAGAGGCTTTTCTGATTATGTTGTCTAATTTGAAACTGGATCAGACAAAATAGCTTATTTTCAGTAACAACAACCTAAACTGAAACTTGAGGTGAGTTAAATTCCTCTAATGGGCTTTGGGAACAGAAAGGGAAGAGTCTTCTGTGATGATCAAAGAGTTTTAGTTTGGGCAACACTGTGCAACAAATTGTTCATTAAAACAGTAATAACTTCTGTCTGATGATTAAACTTAAACATTTCTGAGCACCAACAGGAAAAAATCCTGTTAGTAGCTTTAGCTTACCTCTGTCCTTTGCATTTTATACTCCAACCACCTACACTGGAAAGTGAACTCTAATCCCAAATAACTACATTGTCCATCTTAAAATTAGCCCTTAGTGTTCACCCTCAGTATTTACAGAATCACACCCTGTCTGAAGAAGGGCTGGTGTCATCATCAGCCCATAACTTACTGTTTAAATAATTAGGAAAGTGAGGGAAAAACACATGTTTAGTGGAGTTGAAGCCATAATAATAATGTCAATTCCCTTGTATACTTTTTTTAAGATCAAAAAGTACTTTACGAACATTCAACTACTACAGTCTGCACAGTGTTTGATAACGTGTTACCAGGATTTGCATTCCATACTGCTTATTACTAACATTATTAATAATACTGTTTTGCATTAGAGCAGGAAATAGAGATCTTTATCAGGGCCTGGAGGCCTCTTTCACTAGATCACATAAACCTATATAATTAAACAATTACCAGTTTCAGACCTACATCTTTACAGGGTTTGGGTGGGATTTATCTCACCTAACTTTCACTATCAAAAAGCAAGGATCACAAGGCTCTACAGTGAAAATGACTGGCATAGTTAGCAGCAGTCAAGCTGTGTTTTAGTCACCCACAACTTACTGGTCTTCTGCAAGGACATGCACATGTAGTAGTTTTGGATATACAGGGAGTGAGATAATATGCTCTTTTGGGTCTACAGATTTTAAATATTGTAAATCTTTGAACGGCAGCAGTCTGATTTGTGTGTGTGTGCAGACTTGAAGTGGGTTTTGTGTCCATCTGCACACAGAGAAAAATATATGTACAGATAGATGAATATTTTTATATGACTCATTCCTATATTGCCATTCCTTAATGGATGCTATTTGCTTCTTTTGAAACCATCCCTGACTAGCGTATCAATCCATATTATGTAGACATCACTGAGAGAGGCATAACAAGAAGCAATGGCTTGAATCCTAAAAAGGAAACATTTAGCTTAGACATTAGTTTAAAAAAATCTTAATGATAAGGCCAATTAGGCACCAGAATGAAGCACTAGAGGTATTTTCAGAGGAGGTTAAAAAAAGGACTTGCATCAGGGGTAAGGAAGAGAATTATGCATGTAATGCAAGTGTTTTGGGGGAGGGGGAAGTGAAGATAGATAGATAGATAGATAGATAGATAGATAGATAGATAGATAGATAGATAGATGTGCATCTATATAACATGCATAAACTTAATTCTGTACTTTGTGTATGTGTTTACATACAGATGTATATATATGATAGGCTCTGTGTATTTACAAAGGCAAAAACACAGGCATTACAGACATGAATTGGCCCATTAAATACTCATAAAATACAACTTACAAAACCACATAAAGCAGAAGGTTTTATTTTTCTGCCAATCTCACAGTTCAAGAGCTTTTTTGTACTCAATGAGAAGCAAAATGTGTGGAGTTTGAATGAAGTTTGGTGAAGAACTGTACTCCTCAGCTCCCAGTGACTTCTCCAGTGGTTGATGTTGTCGGTGAGACCACTCACACCTACCAAGCAACTATGCTGGAAATCCCTCAACTTGACCTTTAGCAGTTGTCCACATCAATGCTGTAGTCCTGCCACCTCTGAGGTAGCCCTCTGTTACTTGACTTCCTAGTCCAGAGAACTTTGTGCTTGTCCTTTTCAAGAACTGGTTAAACAAATCTGCCCTGGCCTAGGCAATCATGTATGCACATGTCTCACTTCAGGGCTAAGATAAATCAGTTCATTTTCAAGGAAATGTAAGCAAAGCTAATCACAAAAATTTTATTGTTGAAGCAAAAAATGGCTTGCCCCAAGACACAGAACTCTGTGGCAGAGCCAGAGACTAACTCCAGACCTCTTAAATCCCATAATACTGCCATATCTTCTGGAAAGAACAAACAGTGCAATAGAAAAGGCCCATCCTCTTTGTGACCAATACTGAGCATGTCTGAAAATCCCAACCTGTGATAGAATAGGTGGAAAGGTGATGAAAATTATGTTCTACTCACTTTAAATCAAATCCTTTCCCTGAAAATGAGATGGGCTATGCAGATTCTCATGGCATTCCTAGACATCTTCCCCAAGCAGCCAGCCCTTCTGTGCCAGGACAATCTGACACCCAGCACTGGCACGCTGCTTCACTCTGGTTTTCTTGGAAAGAGAGAGCCAAAAGAAATCTCTGGATGGCAGCCTCTGGCACTCACCTCTTCTTTACATTTCTCTCACTCTTCCCATCTTTCTTCTCTCTTTTTTAGTTCTTTTGGACTGCAATTCATTCCAGTTGGAAAGGACCAAAATGTAACAGTTGGATATGCACAGAAAAAAAAACACTATTGTGGAGGGAAAAAAAAGAAACGTACAGAAATAGAGACAGACCTTTGGACTCTGCCAGTCTAAACTCTAGAGGTGTTTCTGCATCCAATTATATGCAGAACATACACACGTGTTCATATATGCATAAATGAGATTTAATTTTTCAAAGCAGAAACAGGCTTCAGATTGTCCTTCCCTGTTGTGGGGGTTAACCAGGCTGTGTACACACAGCCTCAGCAGACTGGTGTCCTCCATCAATACCTGAATGAGCAGTAGCAGAATGGCTCTTCTACACTGTTTGTGAAAAATTTACCTGCACTTCTTGGTGATGTAGAGGAATAAAAAGAGACATGGACAAAGCCAAGCCTTAGCCCTTAGACTCTTTGCTGGGAGTGACAAAAAGGATGCTAATACGCTGGGCAACTTTGACAAGCTGGGAACACTGTTCACAAGTTTTCCATTAGGCCAGTGCTTCGTGCCACCTAGTCCAAGAAATGGGTGGTCTACCAGAGAACAGAGCTGTGCCGTCTGGGTCTCTGAACTTTCCCACATGTAGGCAGCCTTAGAGCCTAGCAGAACCTTTCTACACTGAACAGTTATCACACTTACCCAATTAACTAGGCAATGTGGTGGAAAATACGATTTTAGATAGCACGGAAGTGCCTCTGAAAGATGCATTCTTCCCTGAACAGTTTGTTTAGTCTGGTATAGATCCAGCCCAGCTATCCTGAAGTTGGCAGTGGTGCTTCAGATTTACACCAGCATAACTCCCAGCAGCACTTGATCCTGTCATGGGAAATGAAATTCAGGAAAGGCATCAAATAGTGTTTGGGTAGCCTAGAAAGCCTTAGAAAGGATGGATTTGGTCAGGCAAACAGGTTTGTCTGTGCCTGCTTCATACCTGTAATACCCAGACAACAAATACACTCCTGAGGGAAAGTTGTGGGATTAATTTTATTACCACATTTTCTATAATTCCTTGGCAGGAGTTGAGCAACTCTATATATTTTTATGGGTAAAAGTGGTAGAAACAGGTGACTTTGGGACAGTGTAAAATCTCAGAGCAGAGGTCTGATACGCCTTTGCATGGTGAAACCACAGCATGAAGGTCAGCTCTGGCAAGATACTTAATTTTTTCATTCTCCCAAAATCACATAGTGAAACATCATGAGAACTCACAGTGAAAGCTGCAAAACTGTACTAAAAAGTGCTTTGGTATGCAGTCAGCAGTTCATCTTAAAGTCTTTCTTTTCAGCACAGTGAGACTACTTAGTCACCTAAATCTAAAATGACCTAAATAAATTTTTCTTCCCTTCCCCACCCATTTAGTCTTCCGTGGGCTCAAAAGAGGGGCACATTCTCTGACAGAGTTTTGCTATTAGCTAGTTACAACACCCACTGCCCAGCGCTGTAGTCCTTCTGGTGTAGGTTTATTTTGCATAAGTTCAGATTAATAGGGACACCCTGTCTCAGTTGGGCTCTTTGCTTCAGCTTCCTTTCCTTCTGTCTGTAATGTTATTTTCTGTAATAGAAGTTATAAATTATTTGGGAACTTTGTAAATTAGTTTCGTTTTTAGTGCCATTTAAAATAACTAAAAAAGTGTTCTTAACACTGCTTAAGAAAGAGCTAGACAGTATCTTCCACTCTCTGATCATTCTAAACTCTGTGAAACTCAGATGAGCTCAAATTTTAGTTAATAGAAGAGCTGGGGTTTCAAGATAAAGATTTTTTCAAATAATAGTTATGATACCCTACATTTGCCTAGTCATTTCCACTCCAGTATTCCCCATAACACATCCCAAATGTCTTCTCAAACTCCAAAGCACAAATTCTTTATTCCTGTTCAGCTAAATCTTTATTCCCTGCCATGGGCTTTTGCTAGAGTGAGGACTTCAAACCATACTCCTACGTACACTCCAGTTTTGCTTTATCATGTACTCAGAGGCAATTTCCTCTGGCATGAAATATATCAGCTGTTTCAGCAAGGGAAAGTCACATGTCTGCCAAGGGGTCTTCTCCCCAGCTGCTATAAGTCAATGGAGATGCTCCACTGGGCAGAAGAGGAATCCCTTAAACATGACATGAAGAACAAAACAGGGAAGCCTTTGCAGCCTGCATAGCAAGGACATTTCACACTACTTTCTGTTTGTTTGGTTGGTTTTCCTGGCCAACAAGCCACCTGCCTAGCAGACCAGCCAAAAAGCCTGAGGGGATTTATGTGAATTTATGTGATTCTGTTTGGACAGTATGTTCCACCTTGGCTATAGCTGGTAGGGAAACTTTCACAATTTTGATTAATTTTTGCCCCTGTCAAAAGCTTGTGTTCCAATTAGAAACTGCAGAAATATTCTCACAGAAGTTCTTGCAAGCATAAACTTGACTCCTTTTTTAATCTCCTCGCTCACAGCCTAAGAAATACCGTCACTCAATCTTTCCCTCTCCCTCAGCCAGCTTAAGACCCTTTGTTTAAGGGCAAGTGTCCCCCAAGGAGAGAATGCAAAACCCAAGAAGACTGATGAGCCGTATTTGGCTGTTTGCAGAGCAGAGCCAGGCATCGATAGGATCTGCAAGGGGGAATAGGCAAGAGTGGTGCTGAAAGTAGCCTGCGCTCTGTCTCTCTAATGTCTCATTCCTCTCTCTCCTGTTTTCACCCATCTCTCAGTAAAACACAAATTTTAACACAAATTAGTTGCTCGTGAAGAAAGCACTGATGGAGACACTTAGTTGACCCCACTGTGCAAATTAACTTCACTGGAATGGAAAGGGAATTAAAAAAATGAAGGGTGATCTTACACAGTGTCTGCCAGCAAGTCCCAGTGACAGCAGCTTTTTGACACATTCCTATTGCGCCGAGGGTCTGGGCCAATTTAGAAAGGACGGCAGGCTGTGCTGTACCCACATCTGCACAGTGAGCTGGTAGGGATGTGACACTGTGGGCGAAAGAACAAAATAAAATTCTGTTTCTTGTCTTCCTCCTGCTATCCTCACTCTCTCAGACAACAAGGAAACTCTGTGACAGGTCCAAAAGAAAAGCTTCCCTGCGTTTTTTCAGGTAATAGGATGGACATCCTCTTCTGGAAACATCCCTCCCAAATGGGTCTGTCCATTCACCCAATAAGATGTCACATTTCCTCTCCTGTCCCCAGTTTCTTAAGGGCCAATACAGCTACAAACATTTCCTGCTGTCATGTCACCTCAAATTGTCACCCTGCTCAGCTCAGAAATGCAAATCACTGCAAACCCAAGTGCTGACCTGTCATTCCCCTGATATACTGGGGAGCAAATGACATGGACATCTGCATTCTTGTCTGCTGTGCTGCTTCCTCTGCCACAGTTTGCTGCAGAGGGGAAAAAAAAATTAGATATATATCTTGTTTATAGCCCTCCTTCTAACCCTCTTTTCATCTTGCAGCTTGGGTGAATCTGGAGCCTCTCAGAACCTCTCTGGTTACTAACTGAACTGAGCAAACTTCAGAGGGAATAAAAGGGGTGCTGAAGGATTTCAAGAGTTTCTCCACACCTTTACTCACCCCTCCCCCTATACCTTGATGTAGCTTTGAACAGCTAGCCAAGCATTTTAGTCTCAGATTCAAAGTTTAGGGCTTTTTCTGAGGGTATAAGAAACCAGTAGAGGAGCTTAAATACACTGGACAGATAGACCTTTATGCCAATAAAACTAGCTTACAGCTAGTGAAATAATACCTCTGACTGCCTGTGCTTCCCTTAGGTTTCCTTTATTCTGCTGGGAATATGTAACATATTAGTTATGTTCTCATTAGTGTAGCTCAGAGATGTGTTTGTGTTCTCTGTTTAGATCAGTCTCTTTTATCTGGTTGTCTACAGCTACACACCCACACTGAGCAAGCTCAAACTCTTCATTGTTGGGCAGGAATGGGGGAGTGGAATTACAACTGCCTTTTGTAGGAGCACCTCTGCCCTCATCAGGAGTCTCTGTGTTGGGGAAGCAAACTAAAGGAGTGAGTATATGCTCCACTTAATATGTCTCTGCCCTCATTTGCCCTTTCCCATGTGCTGATGTTGTATTATCTCAATGGTCTTTGGAAGTGAGGGGACAAGTGATGTGAGCAGATGCCCAGAATGCTGAAAGCTAAGGAACGTACTTTTTTCATCATTATTTTCACTTTTTTTGGAATGAAAGTTGGGTTGGTAATCCAGCAATGCCTGTTTGTAACTTGGGGCCTGACAGAAGTGCCAGAGTCCAGTTTCTCCAAGACATAGCTTGACACTTCAGATCTGTTCACATCTCATCAGCAAAGCAGTGTTTAGTCTGGCCAAGGCAGGACTGGGAGTGCTCCAGGGAGAGAAAAAATGCTGTAGAAAACAGAGTTGGTAGTGACTGTACAGCACTTCCCTGGCACACTGCTCCAGAGCAGCACTGGGAACATTGCTGGGGTGTAAAACAGAAGTCCTGGGCAGTGCTTCAAAGCCTTCTCTTTTCATATGTACAGTCTGTTCTTTATGATCTGAGTTGTACTCCAGCTTGGGCAATTGTGTTTTGTCAATCATAGGTGCAATGGTATTGAATGTTTTGGTTTATTTTCCTGCAAAACCATACAGAACTACAATATTCTTTAGTGCATCCCCTGATGCCCTGTCATGGAAGCAGCCACATTTTGCAGGACGTGGCAAAACACCTCCTCTGAGTCAGGGGCTGCAGTCTGAGGACAGAAAAAGTTCTGGGATTGCCTCAAGTCATATAACATGTGAATACAGCCACGAGGAACTCTTGTACTTCAAAAGCCCTGTGAGCTTGATCCACATGAGGGAAGTGTGCATCTACCACCACTAAGAAACATTTTGAGGCACAGGAGTTTATTTCTGCTCCAAAGATGCTTAGTTGCAGCTCCTTGTGGTCGGCCTGTGCCCATAACACCATGCTACAAACGCGAGGAAAAAGAAAAGCCAACACTGGAGGTCAGCAGGACAAAGTAGTCCATTTCCTTATCTTTTCCAAGCACTTGGAAGCTTCAACTCCCATCCTGAATTTGCTCGTTTTTATCCTGAGACCAAACTTTGTGAGTGCACCTCATTTTCATGGGTAGTGGAAAAAAACAGTGGGAAATCATGCCCAAGAGTAAGTCCCTCTTCTTGATGCAGAAGTGGCAGAAGGACTATCCTAGCTCACTCCTTCTAAGACTTGTGCAAAAAACCTTACTATAAAGCATAAAATACTTTCCCTCCAACATCAAGCTGGCAACCGCAAGGTCCCGGCATTTATTTATCAAAATCACTGTAGATATTTTCTTCACTGGAAGGCTCAGTACTTTAGGCTGAAATCATCCATCACAACTGGGGAAAAAAAAAAAAAAAGGTTCTTCACCTTCATGGATTTTCCCCCTCCCTTCATCTCATCTTATTCATGTTTAAGTGGGTAGAAATTAATCTTTTTCTCCAAAGATCCAGCTGGCTGCAACATGCTCTGTGCTTAAACAAGCTGCCTGCGATGGAAGCATTTTTCAGGCTCTCTGTCTCCCCCGCCCCGTCCCCCTGGGCCCTGATTGACACCTCATCTCATTTTTATGTTTGACACCTCAAAAAACAGCTTAAACAAATAGCCCCTATTTGTAAAAGAAAGCAACTTCTCTCAAAGACAAAACAGGCTTCTCACTAGGATATATTCAAACTCCTCAGAAAATGGTCTTTGCTACCAGCTTTTGCAAGGTGGACTGTGTGCAATGTATGTATGTGTGTAGCTATTTTTGCATGCGGTGTGTATATCTTTGAGCATGCCTCCATTTTTGCACCTTTTATATTGTTTAATTTTGCTTTTCTTTAAAGCAGAAACAGAAAAGCAAATGTGCAGCGAAGTTGCATGGTAGACTGATTTACAACTCACAGAGTTGGATGGTTCTTTTAGAATCATAGAACCACTATGGTTGGAAAGTACCTCTAGGATCATCAAGTCCAACCTTCATCCTAACATTTGGGACAGGTAATCCCAAATATGATTTTATTGTCTGGCAAAACCAGTCTGAACCGGGAAATGGGAGTTTTTTCCCATCTCATTTCAGTTGTAGACTGAGAAGAAAGTGCAGAGGAATGTGGTTTTATCCTGACAAGACTGATGGTGTAATGGAACATCAAGGCTTCAGCTGTCTCTGCAAGGAGAGTGGGGCAGCACACTGCCCCTGTTTTTACTTCAGCAACCATGAAATGGAGCCTGTAGACTTGATCAGTTGTGAACGGTGAATGAGTCCACATTTCTTGTACTAGGAGGGAAATTATCATTCAGCAAGGGAAAAGGAGAAGAAAAGGATTGACATCCTTCTCCCAGGGAACATGGGATGTGCGTTCAGAAATAAGGTTATTGTAAAGCATCTCTGTTCCCATCTTTCCTCATGCCTGCTTCTGTTTTGAAGAGTTAGTCAGCTTGGGGTGAGATTGTCTTCCTGAAGTTTGTGTAGGTCCTGGGAAAGGCATCCTGAGAGCCTCACAGCTTGTCCCAACAAAGTTCTTCCTTAAGGATCTTGAAGAATTTGATTTTTTAAAGCTCTGGATGGAGCAGGAAGGTTTTGACTCTCATAGATCCATTGAAACAAGTGTTGTGTTTCCTCTTCCACCCCAAATCCACCATATCTGAGAGAGATGCTGGGGCTGGAGTAGTGACATTCAGACACACTGAGCTTTTTCATCCTGACAGAAGTTCACTGTATCATCCCTTCTTCTTTCATTTGTACAGAGTAGCACCAGTTCTGATGATCTATTTACACATCAGCAAAGACAAACAAATCAGCCTATCTGAATAAAACACCAGGACTCTCAAAGACACCAATAAGCAATAACAAACCCATCTTTTCTATTTTTCATCTCAGATAATCGCAAACAACGAAGCTTCCAACTTTATGGAAAGCAACTTTCATAGCTCCAGTGAAACAGCTCAGTTCCCAATTCTTTGGCACACCCTACAGCCTATAGCCATAAGCATGTGGCCATTAGAGATAACATGGTACTTTGGGGAAGCCTGCAATAGTTAATGCCTTTACCAGAGCCAAATTCCAATTTGAAGGGTCCGTTATGCTTATCTACATACCCATTCAGCACAACACAACCACAGCAACTGGATATGAAATCACACTTTGCATCCTGCCCTAAACACTCGGTTATGCTAGTGGAAGTGTTACCACAACTTCCACAGAAGGAACTGAATTTTCAGTCCTTAAAAAAAGAATAAAGCATCCACTCGATAGATAGCAAAGTGACCTACATCTTTTGGGCATATAGATGTCTTCTCTGCCTTCCTCTAGTGCAATTCTGCACAAATTTCTGTTATCCCAGCAGCACGTATGGAGAACGTCACATTAGATGGAGCTAATAATAAGAAGAGGTGGAACCTCAGACATCCATATACTAATCACTATCAGATGTATAGTCTTTAATGGGGCATTTCAGGGGATTTTACACTTTTCTTTGAGGCATTGATCTCTGCTGGATACATAATAATGCTGGATCAGAAGGCCTGAAAGTCTTTGTGGTTTACATCTCTCTGCTTATTTCTGCCAAAATGATATGAATCCCCTGAACATTAAAGAATCCTCTCTTGAGCAAGTCTGTCTTTTTTTTTTTTTTTTTTTTTTAAAGTTTTGGGTCAACTTAGAATGTACTTTTTACATGAAATATACATTTGTGTTTAATGTGGGGGCTATTTAACCCCTTTATGCTCTTTTAGAAATCAGGTCAAGCTTTAGATAAAAATTTAAATATTACTTTGAAACAAGAACTCACCAAAAATTGCTCTTTGACCAAGGATCAAACATTTGCTCCAAGAAGGGTAATATTTTTAGTTAAGACTAGACAGTGTTCCTTGATCCAAAACTACACATGTTAAATTTTCACACAAAGTTCTCCTATCTATTGAACATAGTAACTGACAAAAAAAAAAAAAAAAAAAAAAAAAAAAAAAAAAAAAAAAAAAAAAACAGAAAAACAAAACAAAACAAAGAAAAAAAGAACCACAACACAAATTCCCAGCCAGCTATGTGCCATATATCCTTGGGTTTGCATATCATATTAAGGTGCTTTTATTGTACAACAACTACTGAGAGGCAACCGAGTCCAGCTTTACAATGTTCTCAGGTCCAGATTTTCTCCCACATTTGAATGCCCTGATAAACCATGTGGACTGAGGTGTGCTGGCTGTTTTTCACGAAGATATATGCAGTGGTCATGGTGAATGCTTCACAGTAACTCAGCTTAATAACCTAATATTAGGGTGTAATTTCCTGTTGGTGTAATTCTTTGTGTAACCTTTAATTGTGCAAGATTTCCACCTATCTAAATCAGCTGAGGATCTTGACTCTGAATCTGGTTTAACTGCTTGGTCACTAAAGTAAGAGCTTTCCAACCTGGATGGGTCTTGTATATGCAGTACTAATCCCGAGTCATTCATATAGGCCATCCGAAGTCTCTGACTTCAAAAGGCTCCTCTTGCAAACAGCACTGTGAAATGCCCAAATTGCACTATGTAAATTCTGTAAACTGAAAGCAAATGTCTTTTTTAAGTCCGTGAGGAAGTGCAAGAAAATCCTATTTGCTGACGCGCAAAGGCTTTGTAAGGCAGAGCCCCCAGCCTGAAATCGCTTGATTTGTGGATCCTTGCGATTAAGTTGAACTGAATGACATGCAAAGCTGGCAATTGAGATAAAGAATCACTCCAGGCCAGGGAATGGAGGCAGCTAAAATCTGAAAACAAAGGCTCTTAATCTCACACTCATCATCTTTAAACAGCGGACGCTCAAAGTGCAGGTAAGGCTCAGCTGATGCCTTCAGATTACTGGACGGGATGTTGTCTTTTGTCTTCGCAAAACTCATTTTGATACAGATGCTG
>NW_008619684.1:0-485 GCF_000691845.1 Merops nubicus | reverse complement strand
AAATCATTGCCCCTTGTCCTGCCACTAACGGCAGGACTGCCACTAACGTCATTCATGGCCTGTGACCATTACCATTTAACTTGCTAACACCTTGGAGAGTGTCCAGACATTGCCCAAGATGGGCTTTGGAGGCCTCAAGCACATGAACACAGAGCTGTAGGCCCAGTGCTGTGGAGACTGAGAACAGTAGAGGAGCAACATGAGCGTGCTTGGGGAGCAGTTTTAGGCATGGTGAAGACTTCCTTCTGCTTGGGGAACAACAGCAGAAATAAATAATGACCCAAAGTGCAGCTGGGGAGCTCCAGGCTGGGCACAAACAGAAAGAAACTTCACTCCAAGGGCAGTGCTGAGGTGCAAGATGTCCTGCAGCAGGAGCGTGGATCAGCCCCAGGCTTTGTGACTCCTGGAAGAGCCAGGGAGGACAGAGAGATCCCAGGGAAGGAAGGTGTCATGGTCCACTCAACTCAGCGGATGTGTGACGGTTC
>NW_008619683.1:11938-25169 GCF_000691845.1 Merops nubicus | reverse complement strand
GGGGACAGCCTGCTCCTGTACCCCTAATTTAATTATTTGTGCCCCTAACACTAATCATTAGTTCAGTCACATTTTCACAGTACTCACCAATGGATCAGCTTGGTTAAAGTGTTAAATTGCGTCCTGATGAGACTCTGACATTCTTCGTAGCCTGCCATAGCCTTCTTGAGGGCATGGACAAACATAGGCTTGACCAACATTGAGTGGTGCTCTTGAGCAAGGCTTCCAACAGAAAAAGCTGCCCTGAGTTACTTTCACCTCCAGAGGACATTAAAACTGGCAGATGAGCTCTGCCCTCCCTAAGCAGGAGGGAAGATCAACACCCCTTAATAAATTAGTGGGTTAGAAATAGAGGAGATGCTCATGCAAGACATCACATGCTATGGCAAGGCCATTTTGGAAATCTTTCAAATTTGGAATTTTTACAATTGTATTGGTGCTTCTGAGAGAAAACAGAAGGAAACACAGATATGGAGAAAGCAAAAGCCACAAGTGTGATGCCGGGGAAGGGAAGGGAGGGAGAGCTCTGTACCATGAAGTCAGTTGAGAAAGTGAACATGAAAACTAAGAGCACAAGAGTATCTATTTGAAGCACAAGATGCTGCCTTTAGTTTTGGTCAATAAACAGAGCCGCATAAGGAATATACATTCAGTGTATGCACAGAATCTTCCCCTTTTCTGTTTAACAAGCATATTTATGTGACGAGCTCTCTCTGGAATGAGATGACCCTGAAATGGCAACACTGGTACTGTGCAGACTGTTACCATTTCTTACAACCCTGCACATTCCCCAGGTTGCAACCAGCACAGGCTCCATCACCTTTCAAGAAAATGCCACACTGCAGCAGAGGGCAACTGAAGTTACTTTTTCTTCTGCTTGTCATCTAAGGAAAGTTAAAGCTCTCATTCAGTTATTTTTTTGGATGCAAGCAGTTTGTGCTAACCAGGTGCCATTATTTCAAATGGAAAGTGTGATCAGGAGAACTGGTTAGTAACTTGTGTTATCCTGTTTTTGACTGGTATCATGTTATCTTGTGGTAGTGCCAAAACACTGTATTAATCTTTGAATTCATGCATGGTGGCAGTACTGAAAAACAGAGCTTCTTTTTCTCTCCATGAAAGAAAAAAACAGGCAGGGGAAAATCCCCTGCCTGTGAGGTCTTTCTTTTCCACCCTGACAATTTTTGTCTGTGAACTACAGTAGCTTTTTGTATTCTTGAAAGCTAGCCACTCCTAACTGATGAGCTCATGGCTGTTTGTGTCCTGGAGAGACATTAGGGCAGAAATTCAGCAACAGCAAATCAGCATAGCTTCATTGAAGTAAAGAGAGCCATGGTGATTTATGCCAGCTACGAGTCTAGATTCATCCTGTTTAAAGACACAGCTTATTCCTGTAAGGAACCTCACTCAGCTTACAGGCAAGGGATGAAGCAGCATTTAACAGGGGGAGGAGAGGGTGGTGCTGGTAGGGGAAACCACACACATTTCTAAATGCACAGAGAAAAGAAACAAGCCACTGGACTTGAAAAGATGTGTTTTAAAACAGTCACTCATTATACCAACACACAAGTGTTAAGAATTTTTCAGAAGTGTCACAAAGGCCAGGGTAGCTTTGATTGCTTCATGGAGGGACTGTAAAAATGCATACCCAGGACAGCAGCAAAGGCATAGCTCCTCAGACTGCAAAATGCCTTCTGGAGCTCATTGGTACTGGTAGAGTGAGCAGTGCAGGGTGAAGCGATTGCAGATTTCTGTAACTGCTGAAGAGCTGCTGTACATTTTCCCCTGCGGGAGGAGAGCACTACATGGAAGCAGATCCTCCTCTCATCGTCTGTCTGCTGGCCCTTCCCTTTGGAAGGCACACCTCATTATCAGCACCACCTCCCTCTTCCCAAAATGCATACACTGCAGTGTGTACAGATGCCGAGTAGCACGTGACACCTTGGGGAAACAATATGCTCCCTTCTGTTCAACTGTGATTAACCATGCGTGCCCACTGCAGTCTAAGCATCTACTCTTGGATCATCTATGCCATTACTGCAAATATCAGTAGGACTATACCATACTCCACTATTCTTGTCTGCTTTTGAATTATTTTGTATTCAGTTGGTTGGTGCAGCTTTTCCCACAGAAACCAGAAGTCCACAGTTAGTTCTCATCATTTTACTCAGTACAGTTATACTGGAACTTCTAACTTGGAACAGCAAAAACTTGTTTAATTTCCCTTCTTTCTCTTACGGATGTGGTCACTGGTTTAAATATGCTACAACTCACAGCTGACAGTTGTGTGGGTTTCTTTTCTATTATTCTAGAAAATACAGTTTGCCTCTCAGAAATCCTACTACATGCCACTCCTACTACTCTGTTGTTAGGCACCAAAGCGTACTAAAAAATGTAGAGTAATAGATGGTATCAAATAATCAACTGAAAAAAAGTTCAGAAGAACATTAACTGCAAAACCACACCACTTAATTCCAGTTCAGAGAAGGTCATATTCATACCTGGACAATAGTACACTTAATGTTGCTACACTGTGCAAGGACTTTGTGGACCTACACCACAAGGTAACATGCCCCAGCCGTGCTGTTGTGTGTCTGGCAGTAGTGGTAAATGTAACGCTTTGAAAAGTTAGTTACTTCAGCAAGTAGCTTGCCACTAAGTAGTATTCTATTTACCTGGATTTTAAAAATCCATTTTGGCATTTGTCTAGCTAGTAAGACTGGTTGAAATCTTCTGTAGCAGGAGGAGTTACTATGTAGAACTGTTCTTTAACTGACATGGAAAGTTTTTTTTTTTCCCCAGGGACAGTAAATATTTACTTAATTTGAGGGGTGGCAATAAAAAAGAAAAAAAAACAAACCTGAAGAATTTTTCATTTTCCCTCACATGCTAGAAGCATTTTGTCTTAATACATTTTATTTGACAGCCATTTAGAAATTATTCAAGACTGACATTATAAAACCTGAAGTTATTCCACAGTATAAACTATCTTGGGAGGGCAGGTGGGAAAAGAAGATATCACATCTCTGAAAGACACGTTTTATCCTTCCAAGTCAGAACAAAACTGCAACAAATTAAAAAAAAAAAAAAAAAAATTAAAAAATAAGAGTTCTTAGAGTAATGATTTTGTCTCCTTACTTCTAATCAGATTTTAAGGCCTCTGCATTTTTTACTCCATGACTGATCTGCAGAATGGCCTTGTACAAGTCACTTATCCTTTTTATGCCTCAGAGCACATCCAGCTGAGAGAGGTATGCGCTAGCTATAACCATATGTCATTATGCCAGTGCAATGCAGTGTGTCATCCCAAGTATTATCTTATTCTACCTACATGGAGAACATCCATGAAGATTTTGCTTACCTAGACAAGTCTCCCATTTATGATTTGTAATAAATAGTGTAAGGAACATTTACTGTAACTGGTCAAAGTTTATAGGAATAACCCCTCACTCCCTCCCCCAGACAGCAATCGTCTTTTCCCTCCATGCCTACGTCTCCCATAACTCTGACTCTTGGAGCCAGAGCTGTACATCTGCTGCTAAAGGCAATGAGTAGTTGTTTTCAAATATTCAAGGTACTGCTTTCAGCTTCCATCTATTAACAGCAGAGAGTTAGAGGATATTACTATACACAAATGTAAAGTCAGAAAGATAATACTAAGCACACATCAGGATACCCAACATTAACTACTGCGCCTTTACATAGCCTGTCTTCCCACAGCTTGCCCGCTTTAAATGCCTTTGCTGAAGTGGCAGCTTTCCATTCCACAGCTACCTGATGCAGATGTGAGCAGGAAGAGACTCCAGAGCTGCAGCTCTGTGCTAGCCATATGTTACTTGCAGATGCAGAAGACTTACCTATTAAAATTCAGAGCAGCTGTGTTCAATGATAAAATGATAACTAGTATCAGCTCTTTCTCCTGGGAGCTGAGCCACCATCATCTGTACAAGGGAAAAACAGTGAACAGAATGGAAAGTCATAGGCAGCCAGAGGAAGGACACAGAATCCCAGGAACTGGTCTTGCTCATATCATTTATTCAGGTCAGCTCACCAGGTGAGGATTCCTCAGACTTATTCTTGTACATCCTCAGAATTTTATTCCCTTGGTGTACATGGAAAACTCCCTTTTAAAGCTGCCATTCTTTTGGAAGCACTTTTATCATCTTGTCCCTTCCAGCTTCAGCCTAAACTTAACACCCACTATTTAACCAGCAACTGGCCCTCTGTAGCTGTACGAGCAGCCACACAAAGGTCTTCCCACTTTTCTCCTGCTGCTCTGTTACCACTGGAACTGAAAAATGAGATGACATATCAAAAGATTCTGGATTTCAAACCTCCTAGTGTTCAGAATGTTATTGATTTGCTGGCACTGGATTCAGACCACTTTAAAAAGTCAGTTGCCAACATCTCATTTCACATCTGGATCTCAAGTTGTCTCACTCAGACTCTCAGTATGTTTGGATACACAGTCTGTATCCATTTTATGTTGAACCAGCTTTTACATGCTGTCCCTCACCATGACGACAGGTCTCTGGTAACATCTGAGAGTGACTTCCAGTATTTGCCTTTGGTTTGCTCTCACAATTGGTGTTGCCCTTTCTGTTGTGGCAACCAGGGGGTGTTGTGTGGGCCAGCTGATCTGTTTATGCTGGGCTGCACTTGCTTCACTTCAAGTCCATCTTCTCTTGAGTGATATTGTTTTCATTAAGGATCCAAATCCATTAGTGGAAAGAGGCCAGGGACATAATGTGTCTTCAATTTGTTTCTTTTTATAAATACTTACTTCCCTCCACTCTTATAATTCTTCAATTTACTTTAATTAAATGATGAAACAAAACCACTCAGGTTTACTCAGTAAGTGTGACTGTTGTTCCCAAACTGAATCCTTTCACCAGTAAGGCTACTAGCATTCATCCTGCTGGGCATGTATCTCAGCCTTCTGCCATTGAGGGAGATAGCCTGGCATGGCCTGCCAGAGTTGAATGAGTAAGCAAGAAAGTTGTTTTCATGTCACTGCACACCAGGCAGCACAGGGCTGCACTCTCACCTCTGAGAATTTTAGTGATTTCTTTGTTCCTGCCTCTCCTAGGCAGTGAGTTCAGAGTGGTGTGGTAAGCAAGCATCTCAAGGCGAAATGACTCCTCGTTCTTTCTCCCTGCTTTTGGCACGACAGTCTACACCATCCCAATGCATACAGCACCTCCACCTAGTTTTCTCCAAGATCTACACTCTCTTGCTGTGGGAGGTTTCTGCTGCTCTTGTCTCACTGTGAGCTCTAGATCCGAAGATACTCTCAATCAGTTCCTGGAGAATATTAAGTCATGATCAACAGGCTTTTGATCAGTGCTTAATCAATTGCAAATCTAAAGTTTCATAAATGAAAGATTTTATCTACATGCCGTGTTTTTGCAGTGCCTAACATAAATGTCAAAGGCTTCAAGCAAAGCAGCTAAGGACAAATGGCTGCAGTGGTCACAAAAACATTCCCATATACGTATATTACAAATGCAGGGTTGATGCTTTTCAAAACTCTCTCCTCATGCCAGGATATGAGACTCACAAGTCTTTCCTCATTTAAATGTCTTGTTTCCAGAAGACTTCTAAATAATAACCTATACTACCATTCTGACCAAAACATGAAGGTGCCACACTGTCTTCTATATCTCTTTATACAATGATATTTTTATTCATCAGTATCAGCTGAAAGCTGGTGTGGCCAGAAACTTTGCTTCTCTTGTTAGTCAGTGCCTACCAGTAACTGAGTAGTAATTGGTGACTTAGAGTAATGACAGTTGTCCTCAGGAGTGTAGAAACCAACTGACTCAAGGTCTGTGTAGTCATTGCTGGCTGCTGTCATGATGCAGTTCCAAAGGTGTATCAGGGCAAATCACAGCCATCACAAGTAGACTCATGCCAGAAACTCTCCCACAGCACCTGACACCATTGCAATAATAAACTCTTAGCAATTCTTATATTTGGTGGCAGCTCCAGCATCCTAATGATGCCAGTTTTGTCCTAGAGTTTACTAATGTTTTGTAGCTGTCATTGTGAAGAGCAACAACTGTTACTCCAATTTAAACCCTTAAGCTATTCTCCACTTCTACTATCCTTCATTTCCTCAAGTGCTGGAAGTTAATTACACTTGTTTTTCTACTTTGGAGACTTACATCCCTGGTTTTCACTCACGTAACTGCCATTTAAGAGCTATCCTGTCTTCTCAGGCATTTCCAAGCTACATACTATTTCACTCATTCCCTCCCGTCCCTTGTAAATCAGGGACATTTTCTGAAGCCTGTCTCTCTTGTCTTGTACCAACACACAACTTGAGAATGAAAATTCCATGGTTTTTTGTTTTCACAGCAAGCTTTATCATTTCACTCTGCCCCTACCAAGCAAACAAGCAATGCAAGACAGCCTTCATTTGCACCTCCTGAACCTGGGTACACTATTTTTGCGCATACAATGAGTTACTATCTATTCAGAGCAGTCATAAAAAAGAAAAAAGAGCAAGACAGAAGACCTGAAGGGATCAAAAATGCATTTAAATCCAGGGGAGCAACTGGAGGGGAGGAAAGTCCACTAGCTGTAAAATATTATGTTCACGAGGTCTTTTGCTATGCAAACTTCGTATGCTCCCTCCTATTTGCAACACTGAAATCCAAAACCTGAACAGCACCAGATTTTTACATACTACTTAATCACTTCACTGGCAGAAGCACAATGCATCTCACATCTGAACAAAGTTTTAATAGCTAGAACAAACACATCACACTGTAACATCTGTAAGAGTAGGCCATTTTTTGTTGCAATAAAGGTATGGGAAAAGTGGTGGGGTTTTTTGTTGTTTGTTTGTTTGTTTTTTTTTTTTTAAATTAGAAGCAAGTTCTATGTAGAAGAATTTCTATTTTCTTTTTGAAGCACAGCTAGTCTGAAAGTGAAATTTGAAGGCCACCGCATGATAAAAATGGGGCACAAGCCTTGCTTCCAGATCATAGTTGCTCAGAAAAAAGAAGATAGAGAAATATGAAACACTGATCACTGATTCTGTTTGCTTTCTCTAATTTTGTGCTCTTGCTCAGGGACAATCATAGGAGACAATGCTGGAGATGAATACATTAAAAAAAATTATAAATGCAAGATGTAATGAGTCAGTAATCTTGAAGCTGCAGAACAATCACACAAAACAAGGAAAATATAAATCTAATGTAAATTATTATGAAATCAGTGAAGAAGGAAAAGATAAAAATCGTAAATGGGACAAAGAGGGAAAGAACATTGACTAAAGCATTAATGTGAAGCAAACCTGTAGCTAATGACTAGTCTCTGAAGATGTTTTCACATTAGTTAAAACAAAAGTTGTATTTATTCAATTCTTGTTCTGGTTTTGGGTGTAAATTCACCAATAGTAGCAATGGCTGTTTTAAAAAATAAAAACCAAACAAAAAACCACAAACCCCAAAACCCCTGAAGAAAAACAAAACAAAAAAAACCAAAACCAACCCTCCCAACCCCTCAAAAAAAAACCCACCCAAAATTATTTTAGAATGATCCTTTAAAATAGAGTCAAGTTCTATAGTTAGAAATACAGCCCTTAGTTTTGATTACAGTTTCTTTTCTGTTTGACAAAGTGCCTATAAGACACTCAAAATCTTTGGAGAGGAGAGAAAAAGAAACAATTAAGTGTCTGAATGATCAGAGAGTTTTGGACGCAGTGAAAAGATCAGGCAGTTCAGAGAGAAGAGTTTGGAAGCAAATATTTTTATTTCCTCCTGGAGCTAGTCTGGATCAGTTCAGAAGCAGAAGTTTAGTACTGGCACAGAGAGGAGGCAGCTAACTTTCCATTATCTACTGTTACTGGGCAGTGGAGGCGAGGAAATAAAAGTGTTCAGATCTGCCAGAACTCAGGCAACTTAACCCTAACCTGAGCATCCAGAATTGCAAGCTCCTGAAAAAGATCAATAGCCTTATGACCTCACCCAGCCTCACACCTCCAATGCTTGAGTAACAAGGGCAATAATGAAACAACGCTTCATTATCACTTAGGGTGAGGAGTGGAGATAGAGGCTCAGCTACAAAACATGGAGACCCGTATTATGAAACTGTGGAGCCACACACACTGAGCACAGGATGGACCATGACTGATTTTGTTTTCCTTTTAAGAAAGAACCAAACTCTTTCTTAGCAAACATTTGCATCAGCCAGCAGTCATAAACTCATAGAAGGCTGTGATGGATAACTGACACTGCCTTTATTCCCTTCAGCAATGGAAGGCCCTCAGATGGAATCAAAATGGCTTTGGAGAAAGGCACATAAGCCAGTATTAGGTCCCAAGGCAGTGGTCAGACTCTTAAATCTCAGTCAAATGAGATCTCGGATCTTACTCAGCCAGAAGACTGCCTTCTTCTGGACATCTAGTATGAGTAAAAATAAATCTCCTTAGGACTTAAAATGAAGCCTAAAAGAATTGTGTGCCCCTAAACTTTGGTATAGAAAGGAAAAAAAAGGAAGAAGAAAAAGAAAAAAAAAGGAAAGGAAAACTCCCACTACAGGGGACCCACCTCAGCAACTTGTATTTTACCCCAAAGGCACTCTAGGTCCCAGCCCTGGCCAGGCACTCTGTGACTAGAGCAGAGGAGTCAGTTAAGTCACAGTAGCTGACCCAACCAGCCTCACAGTCCAGTAAACACTGCCATAGCACTGCTCACACAGACTATGTTAACTCTTTCCTTGTCAGCTTATGGTAGGAAAACATTATTCCTTACGTAGACTTTTTAATACGTCATTACATTATATTTGGAGAGCTGTATTCAGTCAGAGATACTACACTCAGTAAAATACAGTAGAAGTATACTAAATTGCAGTTTCTCTACTATTTGCCCAGTGCATTGGTTGTACAGTAGCTTACGTTTGCATTAAATGTGACTGACAGTTATATCTGGATGGTCTTGTGCCTCTCTTTGCATAAATTACAGGGCACACAGCCAACCAGTCATTTACCTGACTATGCAGAGAAATGCTGTCAGTCACTGAGAATTTTTTTATTGATTCAGAAATGGATGTATTAATCCATATGACAAAACATATGCACAGTGCAAAAAGTACTAAGGCAACTGCCAAGCATCCAGGTAGCACAGAAAGCATAGGAAGTTCTACTCCCTAAATAAACAACTTTAAGTTACAAGTCTGATGTTCTACAGTTCCCAACCTGTAAGAACGTTAATTGTTAAATACACTAGCTTTACAAATTTATAAAGGAGAATTTGAGTAAGCAAAGGAACAAATAACCAAAATCCTAAAGGCACAGAAGATAAATTTTACTCTTCTGTGCAACATCCAAGTTCCTGTAAATTGCAATTTGCATGAACAAAATCTGTCTTGCATCACAGCAGAGCTATTTGAACTGGTGGGCAAATAAAACTGGTGGACTCCAGAGTAACACATGCACCAATATGCCCAGGTGCAGCAGACCTGCTCCATGAGCACTTCAGGCTGACATCTGCAATAAGTGAGGCTAATTCTGAGTTTTGCTAGCTCTGGGACAGAGCTGTATATCTGAATGATAGCAATTATAAGGTTGAGGATCAGCCAAAAATGCAGTAGCAATACCACATCCCTTGTTCTGTGTGTTCTGGACACTCTTGCACCATTAGCCCTTATGGCTCAAAGTCTGGGCAGCTGTACCATCTTGGTGCCCACTCTTACAGACATACTCCAAAGAAGTGACCGGAGACTAGCTCCCCATCAACATCAGTACTGTGTTAGCAATATACCAGCAAATGCTTTTTCATGTCTCTATTTCAATTCCTGACACTACTACTAAAGGTATGAGATCATTGGTAAAAGAACAGAGAGGCTTCAGTTATTTTTTTAGTTTTATTTTTGACTAAGAGTTTTGCCAGTTTTAGCTCTATCTATGGTCAATGTTTTTTTGCCACCTACTTGTCTTAGGCATCACCTGCTTTACATGTCCTAGACGAGCAATACACATAGTGTTTTTGCTGATGCCAGTAAGAATCTCAGCAGAGGACAAAAATGTATGCAATGAAAGTCTACATATCAGACCTTTGCCTCTAACAGAAAGAGTTTACATCCACTTCCACTGAAATGCACCCACCTCACAGGGGGCAAACAGCAGCTGTTCAACAAACAACATTTCAAGGCCAAGCAAGAGTTTAAGATAAGAATTAAAGAGCCTTTGACTTTCTACCATCTTCCAGTTTATTCACCTAGATTTCTCTCACATTTCAAAAAAAACAAGGCATATGACAACAAAGTATTTCACAATACGTATCACAACCAAATACATCATTGGTCCTACTGGAAGAACACAAAATAAACCAACAACTGATACAGTCTGATATCAATTAGTTAAGACAGATAGATAGAAAATATGACAGAAATCTGATTACTTACAGCCTTAGCAGTTTTCTGTCCTCTTCTACAGCAGAGTGGTTTCCAATTAAAGTTATATATTTCAGTAAAGTTTGTTGTTTCTGTTAAAAAAAAAGCACAAAAATCTCTTTAGGATTAACCCCTGCCTTCAACTTTGTGGTAACTTAAGTATTCCAACTCTCTACCTCAAATTACAGGGCTCTGAAGAGCAAATGAGCTGTGTCATCTCTCTCACCTGCAGGACAAACTTACAACATCTGGCTAAGCAGTAAGATATTCTCCCACCAGAGTCTCATCATGCAAAGCTCTTGCAATTAAGCCAATCTGTTTTTCCTCAATACTGCTGTAGCTCGGCCCCACTGCTATAAACCTTGTTTGCATTCTTTGTGTGGCTCTTATTTATACAATGTAAATATACATTTTATAGCCAATGAGTACAGCTACTTTTTGAGAAGGGATTGGATCAGTTTTGGATAGCTATAGGAATACGGGATGAAATATTGAAATTACATATCAAAGCATACATTAGAAAGGTATCCTCAAGGCTGTAAAGCCAAGTACTTTAAAAGTTACAAAATACCAAAATTAAATTTGTTTATGCAATCTTTTTGAGGGTACTCTTGTGGATATATGGTGCAATAAAGTTCTTAATTACATGATCACATACAATAGTTTCTCTTGGACCCCTGGCCCTTTCACTATATAAACCAGACAAAGTTCACTTAGCAAGAAGCTATTCATTCTTTTCATTCCTTACACACAAAGTAATAGCATAGCCCTGCTGAAAGGACAGAATTAGTCATTTTCTCCTGGGCTGTTCTGCCTTGCTTATTACACTGGCATCCAGGTGTCCCACTGGCAAAGAGGATTTTAATTTTACAACTTGCCCCTAGTATCGGAATGAATGATCCAGACTGCAGATGCCAAAATGGGACAAGAACTGATAAAATACAAAATATCTTGTATTTTTTGGTGTCTGGTTCAAGATGTATATATTCTGACCTTGTAAAAAATTTTTTTTTATTCCCTTCTCTTAGTGAATGCTTACACGGGTTAAAGCAGAAGGTTGTAAGCACAGAAGTCCATTTAACCATTTTAATATTTAAAGTGAAGTTTCAAATGAGCCAAATGTTACTGTTGCATCACTCTTGTTTTGCAAACAAAGAAAACAAAGTTAAATGACGATTTAGGTAAACTACTGTAAACTCCTGTGTGGACACAACCACAGTGTTAAAGTGTCCTTCTGTATTCTCTATACTTCTGCCACAGCTAGTATAATGTATTTTGACATGCACACAGATTTTATTTCAGATAACTGTAAGAAAAGTCCAAATTGCTGTAAAGCTCTCCATAGCCAAAATAAGTTTAAAAAATATTACATAATTGAGCTAGATTTATATGATTCTGTGTATGCCTTGCAAGACCGTTTACATTCAGAAGTCTCCACTTAGATTAGCTACTAGGTTTCCCTGAAGTACTCAAAGCAAGCTGTTCAACTTCTAGTTGTGATCATTACTGTCTTACTCAAATCTACCTAAACCTGTAGTTTCTTTATTCTCCTTTTAAAGCCAGTTTCTGATATGAGACGGTTGCCAGATTGATATATATCAATCACACTACTTATGTTCCAAGTGCTTTTGGAGTAGGCACTATTGGAAGCTCCAGTCTCATGGGATCAGAACCTCAGGTCAGCACTGCATTATACCCCTGCAGACTCGTACACTTCAGTTCAGCCAAACTGTTTAAGACTTACGTTTGCCACAGCTCTTGATAAATGAGTGGCTGCCAGAAACAGCACGGTGAAAACCAGAACACTGGCTGAACACAAAAATTGCTAGTAAGGTAGAAGATTGCAGAGGCTTCTGGGGATATTTTCCAAATGAATTATTTTCATGTCCTCTATGCACCTGGCTCACCTCCTCATTGCTGAACATGAAGACTGGCTTCAGTCTTCAGTGACTTATGTGATTTTATATTGATCCAAAATCAGTCGCCTGGAGCTTTTCCTTAAAGATCATCTAAGTACCACAACAATGTTTTCATCTCTGCCATCAGTCTTGGTTCTTTTCAGACAGTAACAGCTTTCAGGAAAATGTCCTTTGGATAACAGGGAAAAGAGGAAATATCCTCTGTTATTAGGGATAGAATTACAGAATCATAGAATCAGTTAGGTTGGAAAAGGCCTTTAAGATCATTAAATCAAACTGTAAAGCTAACACTGAGAGGGGTGCACTGTAAACCTAACACTGCCAAGTCCACTAAACCACTCAGCACAGGTACCTTCCTTTTAAACACTTACAGGCATGACATCTCAACCACTTCCCTAGGCAGCTTGTTCCAAAGCTTGACAACCTTTTTGGGAAAGATATTTTTCCTAATGTCCAATCTAAACCTCCACTGGCACAACTTGAAGCCATTTCTGCTTGTTCCATCACTTTTTACCTGGGAGGAGAGACTGACCTCCACCTCACTTCAACATCCTTTCAGGTAGTTGTAGAGAGCAATAAGGTCTCCCTGAAGCCTCCTTTTCTCCAGGCTAAACAGCCCCACTTCCTTCAGCTGCTCCTCATAAGACTGTGCTCTAGACTCTTCACCAGCTTCCTTGACCTTCTTTGGATACAATCCATCACCTCGATGTCTTTCTTGTGCCAACGGGCCCAAAATTGAACAAGGACTTGTGGTGCAGCTTCACCAGTGCTGAGTGTAGGGGGACAATCACTACCCTAGTCCTGCCTGCCACACTATTGCTGACACAGGCCAGGATGCCGTTGGCCTTCTTGGTCACCTGGGCACACTGCTGGCTTATTCAGCTGTCTGTCAAGCAACACCCCCAGGACCT
>NW_008619683.1:822-11927 GCF_000691845.1 Merops nubicus | reverse complement strand
CCCCAAGCCTGCAGCATTGTGTGAAGCTGTTGTGGTCCAAGTGCACAACCCTGCACTTAACCTTGTTGAATCTCATAAAATTGGTAGTTTCAAAGCTAATGATAAATAAAGTAGCTTATCCAATACTTTGGAACCAAAATATGCTTTCTCTATTGATCTTACATGCTTATCTAGGCACTATCTCGATTATGATACTTTTTATTTATTAATTTTTAAATGAAGCAACTAAACCGTAAGTATAACATCCAAGCGCATTACCAAAGCAGAAGGAACAGTGAGTAGATGAAGCACAGTACTAAGGGCTCAGGAGGCAAAATATCTGTCTTGCCACTCACTTCCCAACTATCAATTTCCCAACTATTTTTGTACTAGTCAATGAGAAGCTGGACATGAGCCACCAATGTGCAGCAGCAGCCCAGAAGGCAAATCAAATCCTGGGCTGCATCAAAAGAAGTGTGGCCAGCAAATGGAGAGAGGTGATCCTGCTGCTCTACTCTGCCCTGGTGAGACCTCACCTGGAGTCCTGTGTCCAGCTCTGGAGCCCCCAGCACAAGAAGGACGTGGAGCTGTTGGAATGTGTTCAACAGAGAGCCACAAAAAAGATCATAGGGCTGGAGCAGCTCTCCTGTGAGGACAGGCTGAGGGCGTTAGAGTTGTTCAGCCTGGAGAAGAGGAGGCTCCAGGGGGACCTAATAACAACTTTCCAGTACCTGAGAGGGGTGCACAAGAAAGCAGAAGAGGGACTATTCACAAGGGTTTGTAGTGATAGGATGAAGGGTAATGGCTTTAAGCTAGAAAAGGGTAGATTTAGGTTGGATGTTAGGAAAAACTTCTTCAATATGAGGATGATAGACCACTGGAAGAGATTGCCCAGACAGGTGGTGGAGACCCCATCCCTGAAGACATTCGTGATCAGGCTAGATGAGGCTCTGAGTAGCTTGATCTAGTTAGAGATAACCCTGCTTATGGTGGAGGGTTGGACTAGATGACCTTTGGAGGTCCTTTCCAGCCCAGACATTCTATGATTCTATGACTCTATGATTCTACTAGCATATCACTTCCCCTTCCCAGCTGCATCCTTTCATATCTCTTGTTTGTCCCAATCCCCGAGTCTGATCATTCATTTCAAAGTCGACTGATGTTGGACTCTGACACAGTTGAAAATGTTTTGGATCCAGCACTTGTAGAGTAAATTGCATTTTCCAAGGTATAATCAGGGATAACTCTATGTAAGCCTACAGTAATTACAAATGAGTTTAACTTGGCCAGTTATCTTTAATTTAATGAGTTATGGGCATAAAATGTGAAGTCATGCAATTTCCAGTGCACTGGTTTATTAATAAAGGCACGCAAGTCGAAGTCCACTAAATGTCATAACACCTTATTGTTTTAAATATCAAGTGGCAACATCCACATCCATCATGGATTCCACGTCTGTGTTCAAATGCTTATACGTTAGTGAGGTAAAGATTATGAGTAGGATTTTAAGAAAATCATTTAAAGCTGCCAGACTCTGGGAGCTAAAGTACCAAAGAAAACCCACTGCCTCTTAGCACAACTTGTTATACAATTAATTTTATCTAGAAACAGAGTATTTACAGTGCAATTTGCAATACATAAACTGTTAAGCACAAAATGGCACTCTTTAAGTCATTAAACAAAATTCACCTTAATTACAAGCACAGTTGGGATCTAGGGATTTCTTGTTTTGTGAGGTTGAGGAGGAAAAAAAGGTTGTTGTGAGGAAGATGACTTCTGTAGAATTTAATCAAGTCTAATACCAAGTACAAAGGGTCACAGTGATGTCTGATCAACACAACTCACCAAACACTTCTCAGTAAGACCCTGATATAAACTAAGCTTATTAATGCACTCAGGAATTCACCTTTAAAACGTAACTCTAGGAGCACAAAGCAGTTAACGCGATCACAGTTAAATAGCAATTAGGTTTCATCAAGACTGATATAATGGTATTTTCCTTCATGCAAGATAAACTATTAGTTAAGGTACTATATCATTGTTTCACATGCACTCTCATTTTAATAAGCATGCAAACCTGAAAAAGTCCAGCAGCTGCTGCTTTTTAGTGTTTTAATCAGCCCAAGTAGTAATTTCTAACCTGAAGTCTAAGGCTACGTAGACTTACCAGATTTAACTGTTTCATTGTATAGTTTTAAAGACTCAAATTAATTTTTTTTCTTCCTCTGATTTATACACCTATAAAAAATAACATTTTCTTAAGGATCTTGGACTCATTTAAGTATAAATTGTCTTTCTTACTGTGAAACCCATGCTGATTCCTACCAGCAGAATGTCTGGCTACAAGTTTCAGAGTACAGCCTTGCCTATAATTCTGAAAAGATGTACAGGGCAATGGCCAGTTTCCAAGACAGCTCTTCTAAACTAGATAATTGCAACCTATGTGTGTGATTTCCTATCTGTGTCCAGAATCTAAAGACTAAATTCTAATGTCCACAACCTAATGATTAAACAAGTCGTGACATGGTTATTTTGTACGAACAGCAGAAACAACTCCACCGTCAGTACTTATCTAGAAGTCGGTTAGCCTGAGTCATACTCGTGTGGAAGAATAAATGTTTCCAGGTCCAGGAAACCCTCAATAACCAGGTCAAGTCAGCTTGCTGTATGTACTCAAGAGATTTTCACTCTGAAGTGTAAAGCTATAACAAGAAAGTAGAATTGTCTTTTCCTGATAGATATGAAAATGAAGTCTTCACCATTGTCTTACATTCTTATTTGGAGCAAATAAAATCTAGAGAATGTAGAGCAAAGAACTCAGACTCAAAAAATCACTATTAAACATATCATTGCTTGCAAAAAGACAAAACTGACAACTGCCAGCAATTTTAATGAGCTAAGGAGGAAAAAATAACTTATTATTTCCCAGCATCCAAGTGAAATACAATTCTTAGCTCCTGGACTTTGAGAAACAACAGTAAGTATTTTGATATCTTTCTTGTTTCTTTTCAATTTTAACTGAAGCATATTGTGTATCTGTAAAACGCTTTTTCTTTCATCTCATGATTATGGCAAGACAATTTTAAAAAAGTTTTTGTATCCTTCCTTATGAAGTTATTTATGCCTCTAGGATTTTCATTTTATGTATTAAAAAGAATTAATAGAATGACACAGATTTTTTTAGAATTCCACATAAATTAAAATCACAGAAACACAGGACTAGGAGAGATATCAAGAGAGCACTTAATCAAACTCCCCTCATGAAGGAAGAATCAAGAATACTTAAATTATCCCTAATATGTTTAAACTGTTCTTAGAACTGCTGGTTAAGGAGTTTACCAGAATGCTGCTTTATAAACTGTTACAATTTCTGAACACCCAGAATTCAGAAATTAAGCAAATTTATTTTTTGCAATCACTGCAGGCCATTTAGCATAATTATTCTCAACTTAAAAACATCTCACTAATACTAGAGAGATCTGTATTTCCTGTAAGTTTTCTACTTGCTGTGATAATTAAAGTCTCTATTGAAAATTTCACCATATGCTATGATTCCTAAGCCAATCATTGTTGCTGCTTCCCTTAAAGGTTTTTCTAAATGTATACATCTTTCATAGAATATGATGTGCAGAATTATATAGCAGCTAAAGCCTCAGCGACCCTTATCAGAGAAATAGATACTTCTTAGTTCTAAAGTGATACTTCTGCTAGTATACCCAAACCAACATCTTTTGCAGTAGCATCACATTCCTTAATTATAATTTAGACTATAATCCATTTTAACTCCTATGATGTATTCTGAACTTTGTAACTGCTCTGGTTTTGGCTGCACTTATTGATTTTAATCTTGTTGACATCAAACCATTTCTCCAGTTTGTCAAGATGCATCTGAATTACAATTGTCTCTCACAGTGCTTGCAGCCAAACACTTGTGTTTCAGTGTCACCCACAAATGATATAACTATATTCTATATTTCATCGTCCAAGATACTACCGAAAACAATAAAAGAGCTGAAAGTAGAACAGGTCCCTGTAGAGATCTGCTTGAAATTCCATATTATTTAAGAGAATCTTTTAGCAAGCTGTATATTCCCATTATAGTCATCATATCAGAACTACACTTTTCCAATACCCTTTGAGAAAGAAATGCTAGGAAATACCAGATTCTTTAGGAAAGACATATCCCATATATCACTTGCCTCTAAACCACTTACCACAGGCTGACAAAGAAGGCAGTTGGACAGTTTGAGACAACATACCCACTAACATATTCACCTGTATTTTAATCTATTGTCTTCCATGAAGAAGATAGTTCCTTAGGAATAGATCATTTTAGAGTATTTGTGGAGATTGAAGAGTCTACAGTTACTCATATCTTCATTTTCCCACTTTTTACTTTTGAAAGAGAGGTTCTGTATTCATTCTTTGTCTGTCTCCCACAAGTTTACAAAATTACTCAGAGATTATTTTGGTTGGTTTCATTAATTACTCCAGAATGAACATACTCTGTTGGCCTGAATCTTGCCCAAGTATTCTTTAAAGTGCTTGCTCTCCCTTCTCCTTCTCATGGGTCAATGATTTTGTTAAAAATCTGTTCAGAACAGACCTCAGAGAAGATGCAAAAGGTGGCACTGAAGTTTTTTTTTATCTGCCTATGCCATTAGCTGTTTCTTTCCTGTTCTGTTAAAGATGTATCTTTCCTTTCTCTTGCAGCTCTCTTTTTTACCTAATAGTTTTTAGACAATTTTCCTTTTACTTTTTAGATAAATAACAAAGGCAATGACAAAGGCAGTTCTCCATAAATATCATTTGCTATCTTCTGGATGCTTTGGTGAACTTTTCTTAATGCTAATCTTACTTTCCCTTTGTCTGGTTTTGAATGATTTCCCCTTCTACAGTTTATATCAAGGCATTTTATGAGATCTCAGTTTCTCTTGATGCAATTTAATTGACTAAACCAAAGAAGCCTGGCTAATTTCCACACTGTTCTCTATCTTACAGCTCCTTGCTCTCAGCTCTGCATCATGCAGTTGCAGTATTATAAACACTGATGGTTTTATACACACTGTCTAATACATTGCATTTGTCTTGAAGCCATATACTCTGCCAGGTGTGAATGGCAGCATCTTTTTGTTTTCAGTTTTAACACAAATCTTGCTCCCTCTAGTTCTGTAGAAAATCACAGTGTAAATAAATACAAAATAGCAAATTGCTCAATACTTATAAAATTACATATATGTACACTAATGGCTTTTGTACAATGATGTAGGAACTTGGGAGACAAACTACTCTTCAATTACTACTATCGTAATATAACACTACTTTTCTGGAGGTGAGAGACAGTTATAAAGAAAGCTAAATTAGAATTCAGTTTGACAGACAGTGCAGAAAAAAAAAGTGTGGATCATTCTTGCATTTGCTGTGCAGTGAGTGTAACTGAAATTTTAAAGCATTATTAGTTTTAAGTCCAGTTAATTACTACTAGTAATAAAAATAGTTTCAGCTGATAGATCTGTGCTAGAGTCCTTTGATATGTTTTTGGCCTGCCACCGTATTTTTTTCCCTCCATTTAAAAATAATCTTGTCCTCCATGCTCCTCTTCTCCCCACCTTGGACCACAGGGAGTATGCTAACTGATTGGACATGGAGGAAAAAAAGGATGGGGATTTGTCATGCAGCAATTGTAAGGAATCTCTTTCTAACAGCAAACTAGGAACTTCACTAAAAAACGGAAGAATAGATTTTCTGGTAACATTCCCACCTGCAAAAATTCCCATGGAAATTTCTGGGTTTTCACTTAAAGGAAAATTATTTTCATTCCTCATGCTTTTTCTCCTGCAAATATACCCTTGATAATTGAAAGCTTAGTCAGTATGTGAACGTATTTCTAAGTGTTACAGTGTCCCTTTATTAAAAAAAAAAGATGTAGTCCCAGAATTCCTCCATCAATAAGTAGAATACAAGTGTGCATAAGTAATAAGTGGACTGTTCTTTACAAAGATATCTCTAGAAAGTGGAAGGGAAGGAAGAGGAAATGTAGGGATGGTAAGAGGACCGATGCTCTGTGTTGTGCAGAATGAAAAGAAAGAAAACTGCCCTCTTCTTCCTCTCAGAAACATGG
The DNA here is from genome assembly GCF_000691845.1 of Merops nubicus. Classification (NCBI taxonomy): domain Eukaryota; kingdom Metazoa; phylum Chordata; class Aves; order Coraciiformes; family Meropidae; genus Merops; species Merops nubicus. The sequence goes on along the minus strand of NW_008619683.1, from coordinate 5,827 downwards.
CAAACTAAAAAAAATTGTCTGAGGCAAAGAAACACTGCCAGAAGTGTTTACTAGCAGTTTTTGAGTACTTTTTCCAAAACTCGTCTGCTCACTTTTTACATATCTGATTCAACAGTCTCTTCTCATACAGTAAACAACATATGTTTAAATTTAGGCCCATATGTAAGACGCAGTGCTACCAACAAGCTTATGTTTTTTGCAAAATTGTGGTCATACTATATACACAATATTTCTTTCTAGAGGTTTTTAATTAGGCACACTTTTTCAAAGTAGCCAGAAACTATTAGCATTTGATATTAACTGTTAGTACTTCCCACAGCCATAAATAAGCAGAGTTTATAGGTCTAATTCCTCATCTACTCAGATGGTAATTCCAGTTATGTAATAGCTTGTTGTCATAGTCCAAATCAAGTCTGTGTAAGCATAAAGTATGTCTGGGCACATATCCCCTGAAGTTATGAATTGCATGTCCCTGCTTCCAGCCCTGAGCTCTTGTGTGATTTGCCATAAAAGGGCACACACCTAGAAGCAGCTATATTTCAGAGAAAAAAAATGTGATATAAATGTAATCCTGTAAGGAAAGTTGGGAGCTTGGGAGTACAGAAAAAGATATCAATGTTAGGAATTATTATGAGAGCTAAAGTCATGGTATCACACCTATTGTAGACACTGCAGACTTTACAAATTATTACAACTTAAAAACTTCTAAATATTTCATGAACTAAATTGTATAATCTGGTCAACATTTACTGTAAACCAAATAATTAACTAAACTGCCCATTAATTCAGAGAGCAGAGTGTGATAATAAAACTGCTTTTAAAAATGGGAGTCATGAATGGCTGCTTTTAACATTTTAATAAGCATCATTAAGTTCATATGAAAGGTTTATAAACATTTACTTTGCAAAACTTCTCTACTAGCAATAGGATAGATTTAACTGCTTGTTTCTTATAGAGCTTTCTTTCTTAAGCAGTGAACTCCAAGTTGGCGATGTGTAACCCAAAATTCATTGCAAACCTTCGGACTGTGTGAAATATTATAAACCTTTTCCCATTTCCAGGACCTAGTTCCAACACATGCCATAAGATGGTCACTTACATTCAATGGAGCTCACTTTGCTTTGGATATTTTCCTTCTTTGCCTGTTTCACATGAGGCAAAACCTTCCTTCTCCTCTTATCTAATGGAATAAACCTTTTAGTAGTCAATCATTAACTCCTAAGGGCTCAATTCGGTAAAGGAATAATTACCACCACAGTTGCCTGCTGTGAGATCTCTTGATGGCTCTGCAGCTGAAGAGTCTGATCAAAACAGCTTATGGGAATTAGTAAAAGGAATACATTACAGTTATATGGCACTTCCTTACTTTAGAATCTTTAGCTATGAACTAATGAAATGTCACAACACCCATGTGAAGCGGGTAAAGACTACAAACACTTCATGAAAAGATAAGCAGTGTACACTGAGTTGAGAAGTGCTTACAAGAGAAAACTGTAAATTGTTGCCAGACCCAGGATTAAAGTTACTCAGGAAGTCATTTGGTCTGTCTACATGGTACTTCATTTTTGCAGTTGAGGTTTTTTAACCATCCACAATTCTCTCTTGTTTTTTTTTCCTGCATGATGAACTTGTGTTTTTCACTACTCTTTTCTAACTCCCTGTCCTGCCCACATCCACCTCAGGGTGGGTGCACTGTCCACAGTGAGCAGAGGAATGTCATCGAGTATGCTCAGCATAGAAGTTCATACACCATATATCCAGCATTTCCCAGTGAGTGTTATGGAAACAGGAAATGTCAGGAAACACTGAGTGCTTTGTGTGCCAGACTGGACTGGAAATAATAAAACTAAGTTTACTGTCACAGAACTTCTAATTAAATCATGGCCCTTATTTGTTCTCAATGGCATGGTCCATTCTTGCTGGGAAGGCAATTTATCTGCTAATCAAAATTGGGCCAGGAGTGCATTTTTTCTGGTACTGAGAACACGATCCTTTAAGAGATTTAGGAAATACTGGCAAAAGTCGTACTACAGACAAACCAGCATCAAATTAAAGTTACTTTTGTGCGTATTGCTTATTTTCCTCACAAACCTCTGTATAAATTACACTGTCAAACCCATTGTTTTTAGACTGATTTCTAAGGAAAAATAATGCAGTCGTGGTACCAGCCTGTTTGCCAACGCTAGCCCTAATGATCTTGAACCTACCAGCCAAAATCAACCACATCTGACAATGCCTTTGGGATAGAGGTCTCAAAAACCTTCCTCTCCTAGAAGTTTAATGAAAATCAGGAGTTGGTAGAAGAAAAAAAATGAAAATATGAATCCTTTCTCTGAGGCAAAAAGATGAAGAAAGGAGGCTTTCTTGATTCTTTTGGCAGTGGCTAGCTGGGTAGTGGCTTACTGAGTGGAGGAGATGTAGGTTAATTAACCGTGCTGCTTCTGAAATAAATTATTAAATTACATGCAGCTTCTCTATTAGAAAGTTTGGCTGCTGTATGCCTGGATAGCATATTGTGTAGGATAGGCTTTACACAGGAGTGTCTTTGAAATCCAAGAGGGGCATTAAAGGACTTTTCTTTTTTCTTTTTTTTTTTTCCTCATGGTGGGCAAATAGGCAAGGAGTCAGTTCAGCTAAGGGGAATGATTTCGTGATTGATCTAAGTGTCAGGTTTGAAATCACTACTGCAAACTCCTTGAAACTACAAGGTCATCTCTGCCCTTCATTGTTCCAAGGAAGAAAAATTAAGTGCCGTGCAGTTACCATATCTGGTCCTTGACTGAGGTCTTTAAAAACAGAGATGTATTTGTTCTACATGGATTTGAAAGAATCTGAGGTACCTGCTCACATTTTGACACCCTCTAGTGTTACGTAGCAACCCGCACAACACAGACTAGTCTATTTACCTACATCCAGCAGATAAAATATATCATGGATAAAAGATATACAGATATCTACTACAGATATATATCACAGCTATATCTGTAATGCATATTACAATACAAATGAGCACATGCTTTGCACTGAAAAATGAGACATTCTGTTAATATCAGTGCCAAACCCTAATTCTCTACACTGTGTGTGAATAGATTTTTAGACACTCAACAATTCACCCCTCCTTTGTACCAGCTTTATAGTTGAGGTGATGTCATATGGTCTGGAATAGCCTTTTGGTCAGTTCAGGTCAGCTGTCCTTGTTATGTTCCTCCCAAGCTGCTGCCCCCCCATCCCATTGTGGGGGGAATGTTAGAAAGAGCCTTGATGCTGTGCGAGCACTGCTCAGTGGTAGTCACAAGATGGGTGTTATCAACACCCTTCTAACTCTCACCACAAAAGCATTTCACCAGGAGGGCTGCTATGGGAAAATCAGCTCAGCCAGGCCTGATACAGTCTCCACCCCTTATTCCATCCGATTTGCATCATGCTCAGGCCCCACATAACCCATTTCTTTATTCTTCTTTTCTTCTTACTATCTTCTTTCATTCTTCTTTTTTTTTCTTATCGCCATCCTTCTTTTCTTCTTCACATTCAGTTCCCATTACTGAATTTTCTTCTTACCAACATGTCTTTCCCTGTTCCATGGACTTATCACTGGGCTCTAGCACTGGTTAGGTTCAGGTCATCATTGCACTCATCTGGTTCCATGTGAATTTCACTCTTTGTCATTTGTAGGCCTAAAAGGAATGACACAACCAGCAGGAAGATGAACCAGTAGGTGGAATGTATTGAATACAAAAAAAGGGCATTCCATGAAGGATCACTGGGGGTACAAACAAGTCAGTTAGTTCACATGCAATTGACATTACCCTCAACGATCCCAACAACCACATCACCCAATTGACAAAAGGTGGAACAAAGAAAGAACCACAGTTTCCCATAGATGGAACGGGAAACAGCCAGCTCAACAGGTTAAACACATAAGAAAAAGGTAGCCACGTGGCCAGCTCTCACCCTCCTAGCCTGCATTTACAAAGGTCCAAGCTGACCGGGGCCCAGCTCCAGGGAGAGTCAGGAGGTCTTTCCTCAACCAGGAAGCTCTGTGAAGTACGTCCACTTCACAGTCAGACACTCTTCCCTTCCTGCAAGTGGTCCCAGCTTTTATCCCCAAGCAGACCCCTGACCTTTGTCAACTCAGTGCGGGACCCCTGGGGCTCATTTCCCTTCTGGCTCTCCCTGCAGGGCCGGCCGCACCCTGGGGGGAAGCTCTAAGGCAAACTCACCCCTCTGTATGAAGGGCTGTGGGAATCACCCATATGTCAACCTTAATTTGGGGCTTGGGGTTCAAACAACCAGCATTTCATCATTTCAGGTAATACCTACTGCCTCACATCCTGCAACATACAACTCACATCACAGATTATTTTCCTGACAAGGTTAAATCTCCTTGGGGTACACACCACGTGTGCCCATCCTTCTGCATCACCCACGAAGTACACCCAGGTCCTTGAGCAAAAACAAACCCATAACTGGGTTTGCCTTTTCCAAGGGAGGAGTAACCCACGCTGCCTTCCCCAGCCATTTTCCTGGGTGCACTACACAGACCTTGTCTCCTCTCACAGTATGGAGGGATTCTGTTTGGGCAGGACCTGGACAGTTAACATATCCTCTGGTGTTAACAAGCCAAATGGCTTCTGCTAAATTTATATCCTAGTGCTTCCATACCCCATTGTCCAATGCTCTCAACATATTCTTTAATGGTCCATTATATCTTTAAGTCTTTCTGGAGGCTTGTGGGTAGTACATGATGTGATACACCCACTCAATACCGTGTTTCTTTGCCCAGGAGTTTATAAAGTTATTTTGAAAATGTGTCCCATTGTCTGATTAAATTCTTTCAGGAGTACCATGGATCCACAAAATTTGCCTTTCAAGGCCTAAGATGGTGTTTTGGGCAGTGGCATGGTTTACAGGCTAGGTTTCAAGCCAACCAGTAGTTGCTTACACGAAGGTGAGTACGTAGCACTTGCTTTGGCGTGCCCATGGCAGTTGCCCAATGCAGTCCATT
>NW_008619683.1:0-383 GCF_000691845.1 Merops nubicus | reverse complement strand
GTTTGCGCGTTCAGCAATCTCTAGGGCTAGTTGGATCGCTTTCATTTCTGCAAACTGACTTGACTCACCTTCTCCTTCAGTGACCTCAACCACTTGTCTTGTGGGACTCCACACAGCAGCTTTCCACTTCTGGTGGTTTCCTACCACATGACACGATCCATCAGTAAACAAAGCATAATGCCATTCACTTTCTGGTAACTCATCATATGGTGGTGCCTCTTGGGTGTGAGCCACCTCCTCAGGCAGCGCTCCAAAATCTCTGCCTTCTGGCCAGTCCATGATCTCTTCCAGAATTGGGTTTTCCTAGCTGAGCTCATTGCATGATCAATGCTACCCATTTACTCCATGTAGCACTGTTTGCATGATGTGTAGAGGGAATGATT
>NW_008619682.1:0-13028 GCF_000691845.1 Merops nubicus | reverse complement strand
GAGAGGCACGAGGGGGTGATGGCCACCAAGTCAGTGACCAGCTGGAGTGCATGGGGCTCTGCCTGGGGACAGATGCGGGCTGAACCCAGAGCTTATGAGTCAGGATGGCAGGGACATTAAAGTGGGGGTCTGCTACAGACCACCTGACCAGGAAGATGGAGCAGATGAGGCCCTCTGTAGACAAACAGGAGCAGCTTCATATTCCCAAGCCTTGGTCCTCACTGGGGACTTCAAACCACCCTGACAGTTGCTGGAGGGACAACACAGCAGCGCACAAGCAAGGCAGAAGGCTCCTGGAATGCACTGATGATAAAATCCCTTCTCCAAGGCACAGAGAAGCCAATGAGAAGAGGTGTTATGCTGGACCTTGTTCTCACCAACAAGGAGGGGTGGGCAGGCAATAAGAAGCTCAAGGGCAGCCTTGGCTTCACTGAACACAAAATGGTGGAGTTCAAGATCCTTAGGGCAGCAAGAAGGGTGTGCAGCAAGCTCACTACCCGTTGAGCAACCTGATGTAGTAGAAGGTGCCCCCATGCCTATGGCAGGGGGGGTGGAACGAAATGATCTTTAAGGGCCCTTACAACACAAACCATTTTATGATTCTATGAATTTACATAGGAAAATCCTCTTCTTAAAGGAGATTATTAGCACGAAGGGCTGAAAAAGTTTATTCACAAAAGCAACTGAAGGCATCCAAAATATCAAGTCTGCCCACTGTTTAGAAGGCTCCAGTGTTTATGTATTTTGCCCACTACTGTTTTGTTAATATTTGCCAAATATGATGGCAGCTCCAAAAGAAAACCCTTTTTGAATGACCACATGATCTTTGAATACCAACAACTTCTGTTAACTATCCACTTAGAAAAAAGTAACCTTTAGTAACTCACATAAGTTCTCCAATTATAGGAGGCCGCTTGGTTGCTATACATACCCATGCTATATGTATTTTCAGAGTTTGAACGTTTTAATTTGCTAAGCTTAAATAGAGATTATAATCAAATTTTGACCGTGGTAGACCTTATGTCACTATAAAAGCAAAATTAAAGTAAAGTTAAAAAACACACCGGAAGACATATGCCAAAAACACATGCATGCATAAATAAAGTATGTAATTCACAGTAATTTTATTTAGAGTACTGTACAATATACTGGAACTGTTGCTATGCAATAACAACGGATTGTCACAGTCTCCCACTTAAAAAAGAGTTTACAGATAGTTACTGTTACCTACCTGTCTTGTATGTGATACTGCATATTCAAGTCATTGATTATGAATGGATTCCTGAGTTTTGCATAGGCAACTGCTTTGTCCAGTGGAAATCCTAAAATATTTATTAAGGCAAATAAATTGAAACTGCAAGACACAACAGTAGTAAATTACTTGGAACCTTCATATTCAGGGTTCAGATAATGGCTTAAACAGGGGGATGCTCCCTCACCTACAGAAACACAAAGTCAGCTTAGGACTATCATGAAACCATAGCCTGATTTCTGTAGGAGCTGCCAGAAGCAGTGGTCCTCTCTCCATGTCCCTCCTGCTCACTCCACATGCTCTCCACCTTCCATAGGCCCAGCACCAAGGGTTTTATTGCCTCTGCCTCAAAATATGATTTTTCACTTCAGCCTATTCATCTTTGGTTCACTGCCCAGCCCCACAAAAACCCCTAGATATTATCAGACACATACAAACAAGTGGCCAGAGACACAACACAGCACTGAAAAAGCAGCATGCCTTCACAGGTAGGGAACCAATTAAGTATTGGATAACCATTTCCACTAGCTCCACAACATTTACCAATTGAAAGGCTACTTTAAATACCATATGAGACAGAACTTCCTCAAGCAATGAAAACAGTTTCACTTGAAATCTCGTATTTTAAAAGTGAATTGTGTTATATAAACTAGAAAAATTAATTGCTTCCTAGGAAAAACCAATAAAATTACATTTATGGTATTACTAGAAGACTTACCTTTAGAATGAAAAGAAATGAGACAGTCACATAAAGGCCAGTTTTCTACTGGCTCATTCAAAATAACGTCCTCTTCAAATATTACGACAGTTATGTACTTAAACATGGAGAGGCGTTCAAGAATTTCTTTCATTGGTTTGGACTTAGATTTCTTAGCCATTGAACAAATTCCAACTGCAATTTGTCTTTCTGGTGGCTAAAGTGTTGGGGGGAAACAAGTATTATTTTTAACTTTTCTCAGAACACAACAGGGTTTTAGCAGCACAACACTAGAGAAGACATTTTCTGTTAAAACTTCTGTTCTACCTTTAATTTCACGTTCAATCAAGAAAATTGCTAGCAGGTAACAAAATGCAGCATGACAGCCTGCTGCACTGCATCCTTATGAAAAATGCCTCAAAAATAGAAAACATTCAATAGCTTCACACTACTTTTTGGAAGTATTGTATCAGGAAGAGGTACACATGATCAAAAACTAAGACAGAAATGTCAAATCTGAATGAAAGCATAGCTTACTCTTAAATTAACTAGTGATTAATTTTTAAACTATTCTACATTTATTTAGCAGTCACAATGCTTCTCATCTTATTACCTAAAGTTAGAAGTGAATTACGAAAACTAATAAACCAGAAAATACCATTCTAGGTTTCTAAGCTATTTTGTACAGTCAGTTTCACCTTTCTTCTGTATGCTGTATTTTCTTTCATGTCATAAGCCTTTAAAAATTTATTTTCCCCAGTCATATTCCTAAACGCAACAGCCAATTTACTCCTCTGTTTAAAAAGAAACTAAATCCCCCAAACCTCAAGACAACCACATACTTCAACTTACTGTTCTCTTCAAACACAGCCAATTATCCTTCCTTATTAAAACACACTGACTGAACTGAGCTGCCTGAGCTGCTTATTTTGTCCTACAACTCTGCATTTCCAAGTTACTTTTAACCATGGTGAAGTGTTTCCTTAACACTTCCTCGAATTTAGATCTTTTGGACATGCTTGAAATCAACAAAACTTTAATCCAGCTATTCCTGAAAGTGACATTAGACTAAAAGAAAAGCAAAATACTGCTAGAAAAAGGACATAACATGATGATTCATGCAGAATAAAATTAACTTTGATTTAAACAAACTAAAAATTGGGAAATATGGTGATAAAATACAATTCAGAACACTCTACAAGGACAATAAACTAAGGTATAATTTAAGATTAACTTAGCATGCACTTGCTATATACCAAGATAAGGAAGAAGAATGAAAATATGTAATATCTTGATGAAAACAACTGTAAGATTAAAAAAGAAATGCTGAGTTTGTTCAAAGTGAAAAATCACAAGTTAACTCTGCAGCAGTTGACAACACACACACAAAAGAAAAGCTTGTGATCGTGGGGTTTTTTTTGCTAATAATTATCCAAATAAGCAAAACCAAAGCTTATGCCACTGAGTTAATTCCCAGAATCCAAATCAAGTCTGCAAAGCTGTCACATCAACTTCAGCCACTCTGAAACTCTGTATTAAAGTCAAGCACATCTACTTCAAAGTATATTTACTTTTTAAGTGTGCTGGATTTCCAAACAAAACTGACAGATCATTATCTGAATATGAATAACTTCCCAATTCAGGACACCATTTCACTATTAGAAGTTTATGACCTAATGCCATTTCAAAGTAAAATGGTACTAGAGAGCATACAGAACAGAACACACATACTCTTACAGTACATACAGATTCGTATTCTTCTTCTTCTTCTTCCCCATGGTCATAGAAGTGTTCATAATTTGTAGATGTGGCCGATTCCAATAATTCTTCTCCATCTTCTCCACCCACAAAGAATCTAGGAGGATCATTCTCCGTCGCGCTCACAGACATGGTAACAAGATCTGTAGAGATCTATGCAGAAACTGCAGCTACTTTGGCAGCCGAGGTACTGGGCATGTTTCCCACTGACTCGGGAACACCAAAGTCCCCTGCTCTTTGATGTTGCTTGCACGGTGTTGCCACTGGGATGACGTTGTCTGACACACACTGTTTAACTGGTATCATGTGCCCATCGTTGCTTTGAGGGGCTGCTCCAAGAAAACACTATAGGCTACTGCTTTCCTGAGATGAGAGGATAACTTGGTAACCTAAAAGAAACATCCAAACAAACAACAAGAAAAAAAAAACAAATCACACTTGATAAAGGCACATAAAAAGAAACCCTTCTAATTTAGAAAAAGTGTTTGGACATTTACATGCCTCTGAACAAAGCACCACAAATAAAACCATGCACACTACACATAGTCTATGGTTTTACAGGCATATTTAGACTGTGGGAAACAATTTCAAGATATTTTCAAACTACTGATGCAGACATTTTAAGAACAGGAAACATAACTCATGAGAGCAAGAACTGTTAAATGCATTTTCTTCCTAGCTACAGATGGGTAAAGTGCAAAGCATCTCTTTTATATGAAAAACAAATTAGCAAAAACCTTCTTCAGTATCTGCGATATTTAACTCAATATCAGCTGGTTTTTTTCCAAAGTTTCTTGATAAAATGGCAACAGCAAACAGAGAAAAATACTAATGAAAACTATAAAGCCTCCATTAGGCTTTCACAACAGAGTGAATCTGCAGTGTGGAAGCAGAATGCATGTGCCAGCTTGATGTTTGCTTATCTATTTCCAATAAAGCATCGCTTTATTTTCACACTGAAAAATTAGTATTTACCTAATTTAGTGCTAATTTACTAGCACTTCCTTTTCTCAAAAGTACCTCTAAGCACTAGTGTACCAGTGAAGTGAACACATATTGTACCCTTTCTACCAGCCATTTGAAAAAAAAAAAAAAAAAAAAAAATTTGGCTAACTAACTTGTGTACAGAAAAACAGAGGGTTCAGTCTTCTGTTGTTTTAACTAAGTAACTGTTCCTGCTCTAAGTTGTGCATGGCTTTCTACCTCAAATAGATTATTACTAGTTAGAAAATCAATAAGCAGTTACTTCTTTGGAAACTCATTTGATCAAGCACTTTAGGTGAAGTTATTTATTAGTTAGATCTTTATGCAAGTGGCATTCAACAATGATCTCAGCAGAACTGAATTTGTCTTTATCTGCCAGAACGATTTTGGCTGTTCTATGAACCAAGTGAAGCAATATTAAATTCCCAAAGCTGATCAACCATTCTCTTTTCTGTGCAAGAGGATAGTAAACAGAGAAAATGTTACTCAGAAAGAATGTGTCCTAGGTCAGAGAGCAACAGGTTAAGCGCGGGTAAACAATCCAGCTGCTTCAGATCCAGAAGCTGAAGGTTTGAGGTCTGAACAACAGACACATAAGGATCCTGGAGTGACAGCAGAGGATTAAAAACATTAATTTAACTGTAGTTGCTATGTATCTGCTCTCCTTCAATTCTGCTAATGAAAAATTACTTTCCCTCAGAATGTGAAACAGCAGCCACTCGTCCTTCAAGCAAAAAGAAATAAAAAAAAAAGAAATCTGAAACACATAGTTCATCTTCCTCACATGAGTTAGAAATTAGGATTTGAGATAAATTAGTCCTGTTTGTGACAGGGTGAAGAAAGCAATCTTTCAAATCCTGTTTCTAGCTTGCTTCAGAAAGGCATAGGTTACTGACAATATATCCTAGTAACTAAAACAGTTGTGAAGCTTGCTTGCAATTAATGACCAGTTATTTCAAGAGGATCTCTGGCGCTACCCGAACCTCTCCACTCCAAAGTGATCACTTTTCAAATTAAGTAGAAACTATATAAATAGTGAAGGGAAAGCAGAATATATTTATAAAGCAGAATATCTATAAAAGATATAAAGACATAACCTGACAAGCTTTATTTCCTAATAAACCCCTATCTGAAACTTGGTGGTTTTCTACCTTCCTAACCCAAGAACCTTGAGAGCGTTGGTGTTATTGGCAGCAAGCAGACCTGTCGAGTGGAGCTTCATGTGCAGAAAACAGACTGTGAACAGTCACATAGTCTGCTTGGAGTTATGTTGTTCAGTCATCTGGAGGTGGATGAAATTACTAGATTACCACCCTGTGTTGCTGTCACTAGGCCACAGTTTTCAGACCGTTTGTAAAAATAAGACCAAAGACATAGCATCAAGAAAAGATAGACAATTTTCAGGCTTGTACACTACTGCATAGACTCACTGAATTGCATACCAACTGGCATTCTGACTGCTGATGGGTACCATCTTATCTCCCAGACTGCAGATGCTGTAAGATACTGTCACTAGCATGAATCTGAGTTGGGATATAACTAGTAAGTTGGGTTTTTTTTTCAGAATAAATTATTTCAGAGATAATGAAAATTCTTTCCCTTCAAATGCTTTGCTACCATAAAAAATGAGGAATCCCCTTCTTACTTGTGGTGTGTGAAAAGAAAAGAGTCCAAGGAAAAAGACATGGAAAGAGAAATATGAGAGTAAGTGACCAGAACTACAGTGAACAACATACCAAAGTCTTCTAAAAAGATTAAAGTTATCTGACACCAAAAATGCGGTAAGACCGCAATGCTTGAATAAAACCAGAGCTCTCAAGCTGTACACCAAGAAGAAATAATAAACGGCAGAGCAAGAAGATGGAGGTGTCTTCCTGGTCCAAAGGTACTGTCTATGCTGATGGGAGAAACTTCTTAAACACAATGCCTTATGCAGAATTCCATCTTGCTGACCCTGGAGTAGGGAAGTCCTCCCAGTAACATTTTTCTGTATTGAGAAGGGAGCAGCAGCATCAACACAGGGGCAAAGACACTCTATGTTAGGTCCCCTCATACTTGATGCATGAGCGTAAGACTAATCAGACAGTGAAGACTAGAAGATTACACGCATACCTCAACCACAGAAGATTGCAATGTGAGCAAGGCAAACCCCAGCCAAACCCCAAAACTTCATGTTGGAATACCCACAAGTGCATTTTCAAAGAGATAGCACCAAGAACATCCAGGCAACAATCTCCTACTGTGCAATGACCTTTCCAGGGAAAATTAATCAGACTATGCTCCCTTCAAACCTGAGCTGTTACACGAGGCTTCTGTTTTTGCAGCTTACTGATTAAAAACAAACAAAAAAAAAACCTCCACTAATTTGGAAAAAAAAAAAACACAATAACTAACAGTGTTGTTTTTTAAGAGGACTTCCAACCAAATGTATGGACCGTTCACTCTACTCGTCCTAAAGCTTCCTATTCATGACCCAAATGATCTATATTGGCCAAAAAAAAAAAAAAAAATTAAAAAAAAAATGTTTTAAGAAAACAGTAAACCTTCCAATTTTACATTCTCACCTTAAAATAAACTCATCTCAGCTTTTCCCTAATAAGTTAGACTGTACTAAAATATTGCACTTCAAAGGAGAAGTAAAAATCTTTAAGCTTAACTGATATTATTATTACTTATTAGAGGAAGGTATGCAAAATAACATTATAAATATATAAAATGATACATAGACAAACTTAACATTAACATACAAATAGGGCTTTATTTGAACAACGGATTTTGGTAGCCTGCTAAGCACTCCCAGTCCAGTGTTCACCCCAGTGGTACACTACGGACCTTTTTCCTAACAGAACATTTTTTCACTTCTGCAAGTATAATACACAAGAATTCCATAAGTATATTCTAAAAGAATAAGCCAAAAGATAGTGCTCACTAAGCATTAACAGATAATCCCTCAAGTTTTTCCTGTCTCCATTCCACGTTTCAGCAGCTCAGGAATCCAGCACTGGTGCTTCCCACACTTACTTAGCCCACAAAGACTACCATTCCAGTAACTGGGCAACAAAACAATTCAACATAGCAGCAGTGGTCTAAACACTCATGAAAAAGGAGCTCAAAGTTTTAACAGCCATATTCTGAATACTAACAGAAACATACATAACTCCTGTAGAAACAGAAGCTAGGTTTTCCTCTGTGTCACCACAGCCACCAGCAGAACAAACACACGGTGCCTCTACCGCACTCTATTGGAAACTAATGGAATAAAAGAGGAGTAAAAATGCTTCTCTCCTCTCACCTCAAGAGAGAAAACAACACACCATACACTAGCTATAAAAAAATTCCTAAATCACAAACCACTTGTGAAAAAAACTTTCTGAAATGCCATTATAACAAAACAACTACAAAACACTTTGTGACATCCACATCGTGGAATACAACAAACAGACAGCTGTACAAGAAGCACACGCAGTGCTCATTTGCTATGCGATTCTGCACACATGTTAAGAGGCATTAGTTGTTTAGCTTAAGCAACTTTTAAGTAGACTGAATCAGACTTACAATGTTGTGTGCTTTATTCTGCTGTTTGCTCAGCTTTACTTAGCATGAGTAGATAGATTTGCTGAAGCCTTGGGCCACAGGCTGTAAACTTTCCCCCCAATTTGCTGAATTTGTACAGAACTTGTGTCTATTTAAGCAAGACAAGGCCTCCAGAGCCAGAACAAAACAGAAGAAGGTGCACGTGTCAGCAGTTGCTGCAACTAGTCAAGGCCTGCTGCTGAGACTGAAGGAATCCAGTAAGTAGTCAAAAAGTGCTGGAGCATATCAGACCAGAATCACCACTGGACCAAAGGGCGCATGAAAAGCACGTGAAGAATGCATGAAGGACAGATGTGTAGTCTGTAAGGGCATAGACACCCAAGGATTTCTCTGTTTGAGATCCCTCTCTGGATGCATCCAGCTCAAGCTGACTCTGCTTTCAAATTATTTATTTTTATAAGATTCTATGCCTAAGGCTCTGCTTCTGGAAATCTAGGGTTTGCACTGCACTTCTTTAACACATTTGTATATATACACACACCTATCACTAGAAAACAGTCCACTCACCTGCGTCCTCCCCCTGTACTGCTCTTTTCATAGCTTCAGTTCTTACTGCTAGAGGCATATTCAAACTGCCTTCATTACCAGCTTCTTCTGGTTCAAATTAAGTAGTTAAAACTCAGATGATTTTAACAGCAATACTTCAGGTAGACTCAGTGAGATGACAAAGAGCTTTCAATATCCTCCTGCTACAACCGCTATACCTAACATTTTCATTAGCAACACATTTCACAGCAAAAATGGTTACCTCGCTCCTGCTGAGGCTTTACCTGTTTTAAAATTCCAATTCTGCAGCATGATTTCTGAGGTAATAAACCACCAAAGACAGGCAGTTCGTTGAGTTGTTGGTGGAGCAGAAAGAATAGGGAAGGTGCAAGAGAGAAGCAAAGGGGAGATGGGAGGAAGAAAGAACCAGGTGAGTCTGAACTCTGAAAGTACTAACAGCAGCAACTGCAATCTTGAGTGTTCTGCATAGATATGTAACACCTCTCTACAGATGATTCAAGGAAACTTGGTAAAACTTCAGGTTTAAAAATTTAAGAGATTAGAAAACACACAGAAAATACAAAAATCTCCAATAATTACTTGAATTTACAAGGCCCAGTGGTGTAATAGGCTGATTAAGAGACATGAAACTGAGAAAAGCCTCTAAATCGCCTCAGCAAATACAAACCTCAGCAACAGCCTTAAGAAGTCTATCACCATCTTCTGTAACAGAGCTCTTCTCAGTAACACGAGGCCAGGAATTGTGCTGATGTAGAACAGAACAGACAAGAAACAGGCTAAAGGAGGTAGCACAGGACAAAGCAATTACAAAGGCTATGCTACACAGCAATACAGGAACTAAGTCAACTGCTGCAATCTTGCATTAAATGAACATCAAGCTCTAGATTTCACAGTACTCTAACATCTTCCCCCTTCATAAATAATCTACACAACAACACAAGCTTTTCCAAAGTTTCTTTTTCATTCAGCAAGCATTTTCACAGGAAACCAGATGCCAGATGCATTCTGCTCGCCCCCCTCCCCAAATAAAAATAAGTAACCCACAAGGTATCAGAAAGCGGAGCAGACCACTGCACACTCCCTCCCTACTAACAGGCAGTGTGGCATGAATAAAAAGTACTAAGTACTCACACAGGGATTCAATATAATAAAAATAACCCTTCTCTGTTCCTCTACTTCAGTCAAAAGCTGCTGACTTTACCCACTCCAATCAGGAGGCTCTAACCCACCCACTCTCTTCCTAGCCCTTTCCAGGAATCCACACAGCTTGCTCAGCTGGACTTCAGCACAGAAACAACAGCCACACATCTCTACTGCCTTCCTCTCCCCACACCAAGAACCCTGCATCTTTCTGTCCTGTCTAGATCCCCAGTCCAATGTATCACCACTAGTAGCTCTACCTATGAAGTGCTGGGGTCTAAAACCCCAGCCCTGAATCAGGATTGACATATGGATGATGTCCACAACCAGGCAGGAAAGATCCTCCTCTTGGTTTTCTCTCAAGGCTTGTCCAACCTTGGGTGAAAACCAATTAGGAAAAGATCAGCAGGTGCCCCATCTCTAAAATAAACAGCATAAGGGCTGACTCTGCTTGCAGCGAATGGGGAAGTCTGTCTATGTAGTGGAAGAGCACAATGTAGTGTTTCCAGTTATTGGAAGGGCTCCCTTACTGTCCATTGCAGGCAGAGCTCCCAGCAATGGTGGGACACCACCACACCTGGGAGCAGAGGGAGGACTATGTGTGTACTAATGGTGCAGGGTTTTGGCAATCACTCTATGACTGGAATTGGACTGGTCACATGGCTTCTCCCTTTTACTCCTCCTTTGCTTTGCCCAACGCTGTGAGTGCAGGTATCAGCCTTTTTGTTTCTCTGGGTGTTAGCTGCCATGTGCTGCTTCCTAATGACAGTGTCCTTCCTACTGGGGCACACAGTCAGCAAAAGAACCTGCTAGTCCAAATCTTCTCCATTACAGGCAATGGAGTAAGGCAAGTCTCCAACAACCTGTTAGAAAGTGATGACATGACAAGAACTTCTTAAAAGAGAAGATAAAGGAGTAGCCTTTATTTGCTGCTTTTAGCCAGCCACTTGGTTGTGCCTACAAGCCAAGCACAGCTCTCAGACTGTCAGATAAGTCATAATCTGTACTAAATGACAACTGTGACCACGCTAATTTCCTTCTGTTTGTAGAAACACTGCCAATGTTTCGTACATTGTTCCAAAGGCGTTATTATGCAGTATTTTATGCATTACTCTAACAGAAAAACTATAGCAGCTCCCATTCTAAAACAGACTCTTCACTTTTCAGTTTTGGTCTACTGAGATCTGAGAAAACATTCTGAGGAATGAAGGGGAGCTGTTAGACTTCCTTGCCAGGTAAGCTCTTGCATTTCGTTTATGTGGCAAGGCTTTGATAGCATTTGGGGCTGCAGGGGTGGCTTCTGTGAGAAGATACCAGAAGCAGTTACAGCTATCTCCAAGATGGACTTGCTGCTGTGCAAAGCTGAGCCCATCAATTATGCTGGTGGTGCCTTTAAAATAATACATTTTTAAAAGGGTAAAAAAAAAAACACATAGCAGCTGAAAGAGGAATGAGAAAATGTTAGTGAAACAACCTTGCAGACACCAAGGTCAGTGAGGGAGTGGGAGGAGGTGCTCCTGAGATTCCTCTGCAGCTTGTGGAGAAGATCATGGCACACTGCTCCCTTGCAAGCCACAGAGGTCCACAATGGAGCAGACTGAGACATTGCAGCCCACCTCCTGTGTCACAGCAGGTGGATGTGCTCTGAAGGAGGCTGCAGCCTGCAGAGAACCCACACTGGAGCTCCTGGCAGGAGCTGCAGCCTGTGGTGAAGAGTCCACGGAGGAAGGTTTTTTCCTGGCAGGACCTGTGACACAAGATGGAGCAGTCTATTCCTCAAGGACTGCACACTGTAAAAAGGACTCATGCCAGAGCAGTTTGTGAAGAACTGCTTGTAGTGGTATCATGCAAGATTCCCATTCTTTTGACCTGAGCAGCAGAGAGGGAGGTGGGGAAAAGGTGTTCGTAGATTTTTTTTTTTTCTTATTTCTCATAATCTTATTCTGTTTAGTTTGCAATAAATTTCCTCAAATAGTGTGTTTTGCCTGTGACAGTAGTTGGTGAGTTATCTCCTTGTCCTTATCTTAACTGACAAGCTTTTCATCATATTTTCTCCCCCTGCTGATGGAAAAGGAATGACAGTGTGGTTTGGCAGACTCCTCGTCACCAGCCAAGTCAACTCACCTCAACACACCAAATGTGTTTCCTGGGTAAAAGAATACTGCACTGAGAGCTCCACTCCAACAGTAAAATATACATGTGGGTGTTTTTATCCATACTTTTTTCAACTTGCTGGTTAGCACATTTTTCTGATAAACAGGAAACACAGACTTGAAACCACTAAGAGGAAACGAACAATATTTGTCCTGTTCCATTCAACTGTTCTAAGCATGAGGCTACATTAATCCACTTTCACTCTTCCCATACACTACTACTTTTCTTTAAAGGTGGCCACTGGGTTTCTTTTTATAGGAGAGGGCTCATTGTTCTAGATTCCAAGTAGAAGGCAGGTACCTAACGTGCAAAATCTTACCAGTGAGACACCTATACTCTCAATCATAGGATCATTAAGGTTGGAAAAGACCTCTAAGATCATCAAGTCCAGCTGCCAATCCAACACTACCATGACCACTAAACCATGTCCCAAAGTGCTACATCTACATGTTTCTTGAACACCTCCAGGGATGATAACTCCACCATCTTCCTGCTGGGGGGCAGCCTGTTCCAGTGCCTCACCACTCTTTCAGTGAAGAAATTCTTCCTAATATCCAACAGAAACCTCCCCTGATGCAACTTGAGGCCTTTGTCCTATGGCTACTTACTTGGGAGGAGACCAGCACCCACCACGCTCCAACCTCCTTTCAGGTAGCTGTGGAGAGCCATAACGTCTCCTCTCAGCCTCCTCTTCTCCAGACTAAACAATCCCAGTTCCCTCAGCCACTCCTCATAAGATATGTTCCCCAGACCCTTCACCACCGTTGCTGCCCTTCTTTGGACCTGCTACAGCACCTCAATGCCTTTCTTATACTGTGGTTCCCAAAACTGAACACAGTACTCAAACTGTGGCCTCACCAGCACCAACTATAGGGGCACAAAATTGGCCCCAAAACAGAGCTCTGAGGAACACCGCTCATGACTGGCTGCCAACTGGATTTA
>NW_008619681.1:0-30447 GCF_000691845.1 Merops nubicus | reverse complement strand
CCCAAATCAATCAACTAACCCCAACCAGGGAAAAAAATCCTAATTTTTTTTTCTGATTTTAAGTCAACTCTTTTACTGAGAGTGTTGTGAGACACTGGCACAGGTTGTCCAGAGAAGTTCTTGATGCCCTCTCCCTGGAAGTAGGTTCAAGGCCAGGCTGGATGGGGCTCTGAGCAACCTGCTCTAGTGGGAGGTGTCCCTGCCCATGGCAAGGGGATCAGTTAGGTCCCTTCCAACCCAAACCATTCTACAATTCTGATTTACACCACTCATAATATTGTATATATCTCCAAGAAGACACTGGAGTAATGGAGACATCATCCATGATGTAGATGCTGTACCACTGTTACCCAAAACATCCAACCCAAACCATTCTACAGTTCTGATTTACACCACTCACAATATTGTATATCTCCAAGAAGACACTGGAGTAACGAAGGCATCATCCATGATGTAGCTGCTGTACCACTGTTACCCAAAATATGCAATGTGGGATTTCCTTGCTCTGCACAGCACAAGGTGGCCCAGCCTCAGATGTGGTTATGAACCTAGAAGATGGTTACCAAAACCAGCTCTGACACTTTTTCTGCCCCTTTCCTGGTCCCTGCCTTGCCCAATTCAGCCTGATTGAGTCTCTACTAACTCTGATGTATGAACGAATCCAGCCCAAGGAAGGAAGGAAGGCTGCAGGGATGTGTCCTGCTCAGCAAATATCCTTTTATCTGACAGGCATTTACCTGGTATTGTCATAAAATATGTCAAAAAAAGATGGCAAAGGACCAAGTCTGCTGCTGCACATAGCCTGACAACAGAATCATTTGTAAAAAAGGCACAAAGGTGCTGGGTGGGAAATGGGAGGAAGAAAAGATGGAGAATTACAAGTGTCAGGTGTAGGAAGAGAAGTTTCAGGAAACAGGACAATTGAACCTTGCTGAAATTTGATGGATTTATGACTTAATTATAACTGACCAGGACAGAGGTTCCCATATCAAAAGCCAAAGTGAGGCAGAGTCGTGGCACAGAAAAAGTACAACTGA
The DNA here is from genome assembly GCF_000691845.1 of Merops nubicus. NCBI lineage: Eukaryota > Metazoa > Chordata > Aves > Coraciiformes > Meropidae > Merops > Merops nubicus. The sequence continues at coordinate 29,410 of NW_008619681.1, read as the reverse complement.
CAGTCACAGTTTGACTGTCAGAAACCCAAATTGAGTTGTACCAGAGAAACACCCTCCTCACATGCCCCAAAGTCACAATGAAATAGTAGTACCAGAGAAACACCCTCCTTACATGCCCCAAAGTCACAATGAAACAGTAGCCTGGCCACGCCAGAGAGCATAATACAATTAAAAAGATGTTTACTATTAAAGGATCAATCCCCTAAATTCCTTTTCTGGGAGGATTCATTTTTAAGATGCTTTGTGATTGATGGGTTGAGTGTTCAAAATGTATTTTTCATTTATTCCAGTGTCAGAGGAACCACAGAAGATCCATCCACTGACCTGGATTTGTGTTTGCAAAACCAAAATTACACTTTCACTGAGAAAAGATAAAAAGCAATTTACTGTTGCTTGAAGTGAGCCATCTATAATAGATGATTAATTATTTTAGAATGCATCAAGTTTAAGCACCTCATCATTTCCCCTCTGTGGTGGTGATAGTACACAGAACAAGACACATAAGAACCTCCCAAGAAAAATTCCCCTGAGATTCCTTTTTTTTCTTCCCAGCTGGAGTCATTTTCTTCTCCTAAAATGAAAAAATTAACAGTCATTTCCCATTTGTTCACTCATGCTATTTTAGGATTTTAATTTTTCTCCTTAAAATTGCAATAAGTTCACGTGGATTTCTGCTGAAATATCAACAAGAGCAAACACAGATCTTTAGGCTTTTCAAAAGGATAATAAGCCAATTTATATGGAATAATAGTATTACAGACTGGGTTATATTGCTGAACTGGGAGCATAATATAGCTCAAGGGAACAGATAAAACTGCTCTCTAATTCTCTGGAAAGATCCAGGGTCATCAGCTGGAATAAGGACAGGCTTTAACATCCGTGTCTGGTGCCCCTCAAACCACGTGATGTGGGGATGAGGCTGGGAAATAGCTGCAGATACATCTCTGCCAAACTCTAGGAAGCTGCAGGTCAAGGATTTTTTGTTATTTTCCTTAATGGGAAGGAGTAGAAGAGCTGGAAGTGGATACAATGGGTGGAATCTCCCTTAAAAAAACTGCAAGGCAATCGAGTCGGGCAAGCATGTAAAATAGATTCTTAGAACATCTGTGCACCAAATATATTTCTGAGAACTGCTACAGTCAATCTTTTCCAGCTGAGTGTTCAGCAGTTAAAATATAGATCGTATTACTGTAACTGTTGGAGGAAAGAAGAGGAACAGAGTGTTGGTTTTTAAGGAAAGCCTTAAGTGGGGAAATCAGCATCACACGCTGGTCCAGCTCAAGAGAGTGAGAATCCACCAGAACTCTCTATGGTGGAATGATGTGAGCTGAACTTGCACTTCTGTTCTCCTGTCAAACAGGTTAATTCCAAGTATTTCATGCAATTAGTGAAGATTTGATATGCCTGTGTTTTATATCCACACACACTTTGGTGATAGATCTGGCTACTTCTTAGCCTAAACTTCAGGTTGCTGAGGGATGGCATGTGACAAAGTCACCAGGATAATGAAAAGCTGATAAGAATATCTCTGTTATTCAACTTCAGCTATACAGACAGCAGAAGTGGGAACAGGATGAAAGCCTGGAAGGGACCAGATGAGTGCAAAGTCTTCAGCAGCTCCTGGAACTCCACGAATTTAGCCAGGTCTTAGGGGCTCTCCTGTAGCACTACAGCCACACCGACAGAACGTTAATTGATGCATCTATAATTGTACCTAATTACTGACACTGAATTATTTAGTCTAGCAAAAGGGAGCGTAAGCAGAAGTAATGGGATTAAATTAAGACAGGGAAAAAATTAGGTTGAATATACAGGAAAATTCTCTGGCAATGAGATTCATTAGGCTGGGTCCCAGGAGGAGTGTTGGGCGCTGCTTCGCTTCAGACACAGAAAATGAAGTTAAACCCATATTGAGGAAATTACCTAGGTAATTTGGCACATCTTTCCCATTTTTAAATTATTGAACTCTTCAGCAACTCAACTGCTGCACAAGTTTTTGTAGGCAGTTCAGGTAGCAGCCAATCTTACCAAGTGATGTCTGAGAAGAGACAATTGTCCTCAAAGCATCTCCCTGTGCTCGTTCAAAGCAAGTTGTACTTAAACTTCACTGTAAAGCCAGTGATGCTTGACCTGTGGTTAAGCAGAGCTTAAATGCTCCCTAGGGTGGTAGTTAGGAGGTAGAGAGTTGTTTTCCCATTCTGGGATTATAATTATCTCCTGTTCTCCCCTGTAGCAATCTGCAATGGCCGAACATGAGGAGACAGCAGAAGCCTTTTGGAAGAGACATCCTCAATGCCTGCTCTTTCATCTCTGTTTATCATTCCACCTATGACAGGCTAATTGTAACGAGCCAACAGAGGTAACTGTGAGCAGAACAAGACATATGCAGAGTGAACTTTTATCACAACATGATTAATGATGTTTGACAGTGATGTGAACAGTAGAAAAGGTGAAGAAGTCTGAACCAGGGAAGGAAGAAGACATACCCTGCTCTGTCATGCCATCCCAAGGCAGGCAAGGAAGTGCAGACCTTTAGAGTCTTGGAATCATTAAGGTTGAAAAAGACCTCCAAGGTCATCAGGTCCAACCCTCAACCCAACACTACGCTGACCACTTAACCATGTCCTGAAGTACCAAGTCCACATGTTTTTTGAACCCCTCCAGGGATGGGGACTCCAGCACCTCCCTGGGCAGCCTGGGCCTCACCACTCTGTCAGGGAAGAAATTGTGCCTAATATCCAACCTAAACCTCCCCTGGCATAACTTAAACCCATTGCCTCTTGTCCTGTCACTAGTTACTTGGGAGAAGTGACCAACCCCCACCTCAGTCCAACCTCTTTTCAGGGAGTTGTAGTGACAGTAGTAGAGTTTACAGCCCTACTGGAGCTCAGCCAGTCCTCTCTGCCGGCTGAATATCAGCTGCCTTCTGAGCTCATCCCAGGCTGCAGATGAGATGATGTCCACTCCAGGAACCTTCACCACCCCCCAGCACCACTTCACCACCTACATGTTCCACAGCACACAGCAGACCAGGATATCTCCAAAGTTAATAAAGTTTGGGCAGTTGAAAGCAAAGGAAAATTGGCCATGGTTTGGAATGAGGTTGCAACGAAATAGGAAAGACAAACTCAAAAGCAAACAGCAAAAACCTCATTGGTTTTGTGTCCTGCAATACTGTTTGAAGCTCGGATAAAAATAAGGGAAATATTTCCAGGACTTAAACACTCATGTTTCTGCATAATAAACCCCAATTATTCTTTGTTCCTCTTAATGTATGGGTATGTGAGCAAGCAAAAGTAACACTAAAACTTTTGCATTATTCATATTTCATAATATCTCCAAAGGAGAGAGAAAACCACCTTAATTCTGAGCACTCATCAAAGGAGTTTACATTTCCTTCTCCTGAGTCACTCACTTCTGCTTCTCCATAAGCTGAAATTCAGCAAGGTGAGGCACTTCTGAGGCATATCTGCCATGCTTCTTCGTTTATGAAGAAGACCAAGATGGCTTTTCAAAGTCCAAAACGTGCTTACAGATTTCAGCTGCTCAAATTCTTTCATATGATCTCGCAGAACTTTTCCTGATCAATTAGAAAGCTAATTCAGAGCCTTTTTTTAGCCTTTATTGATGATCTTTAGCACGTGTCTCCTTAGTTCATAACAGCCCAGTCTCCCCAGTAGTCCCCAATAGCTCATTTTTCAGCTGACACCACCAACGTTGCAAAGTTATGGGATCTATGCCTGGTTTCAGGACTTATTATTCATTCTACCTTTTCCAGCACTGAGGACTTTGTGGCCCCTTAACCAGCACCGTTGTGTACCATAATTAAGCTGCAGTTTCGTGGGGTGGGATGCACTGCTCAGAAGCTGGCTCTCACCACAGACTGCCTTTGCCTTTCATCTCTTGTGAAGAAGGAGCTCTGAATGATCACGCACAGATTCCCCGTGGGCTGCACTCAGAAAGAGGAGGAGAACATAAAAATCTTCAAAGATAGCTACTTCAAACTCTAGCAAACCTCCATCTCTCGTCTTCTTGCCCACTTTCTCTCACTCCTTTGGTGTCACTCTTTGTTAATGTTTTAGTTGCCAGTTTAATTCTTTTTTCCCCACGTTTAGGGGAAACCTGGCATCCAAGAGTGTCATGCTGGCCACATATCAGGTTCTCCTGTGGCTCATGTAGGCAAAAGCTAAGCAAAAAATTGGCACCAAGCTAACAGCATCCTGGCTTCTATCAGTGCTAGTGTGGCCAGCAGGATGAGGGAGGGATTGTCCCTCTGGACTCAGCACTGGTGAAGCCACACCTCGAATCCTGGTTCAGTTTTGGCCTCCTCACTCCAAGAAGGACATTGAGGGGCTGGAGTGTGTCCAAAAAAGGGTGACAAAGCTGGGGAAGGGTCTAGAGCACAAGTCTGGTGAGGAGCAGCTGAGGGAACTGGTGCTTAACCCCCGGGGTGTTGAGCCTGGAGCAAAGGAGGCTCAGGGGAGACCTTCTCACTCTTGACAACTCCCTGAAAAGAGGATGAAGACAGGTGTTGGTTGCTCTCTTCTCCCATGTAGCAAGAAATAGGACAAGAGGAAATGGACTCAGGTTGCACCAGGGTGGTTCAGATTGTGTATTAGGAAAAACATCTTCACTGAAAGGTTTGCCCAGGGCTGTGCCAGGCTGCCCAGGGCAGTGGTGGAGTCCCCACCCCTGGAGGGGTCTCCAAGCCGTGGAGATGTGGTGTGAGGGACATGGGGCAGTGGGGACCTGGCAGTGCTGGGGTTAACTATTGGACTAGAAGATCTTAAAGGCCTCTTCCAACAAATACAATTCAATGATTCTATGTTGCATGCCTGCCACAGTTAGGAACCTTCCCAAATACCACTGGTTTCTTTAATGAACAGGTCCAGCACTATTTAGATCAGGCATGTGTGTATCATGGAATTCAAAGTTGGGTTCTTGCAGCTTTTGTCACTGTTTTTGTTTCCCAGCCTGCTCCTCTACACATGGAAGCTGACAAAGGGTGAGGAACAATGTTTTAGGGTAGTAATTGAGGTGTCATTTAGGGTGTAAATGACTTTTACAGCAGGTGCCATTTGATGCCAACGAAGTCCTTTTTGTTTCCCAGCCTGCTCCTCTACACATGGAGGCTGACAAAGGGTGAGGAACAATGTTTTAGGGTTGTGACTTTTACAGCACGTGCCATTTGATGCCAATGAAGTCCTTAGGGAGATTCCCACTGAGCCCACATGAAGTTAGGGTTGTAACTTCACTGAGAACTTCTCCAAAGGGCCATTTCATGGACCTGTGTCTTCGGGCTGCATTTCTCACAGGAGTGTTGAGCTGTGTGCAGGAGCTCTGGTTCACTGGAGACATTCCCACTGACATCTGAGGAACCAAGACTGCACTTGTGTTCCTCAGCTCTACTGCAGTCTATTTAAATAGACATCATAAATGACATCTATCCTTCTAACCTCTAAAAGAAGTGAGGAGCTCAGGTTTGAAATGAATTACTTAAGCAGAGGAACAACAAAGATTTTAAATCCTTATTTATTTGCCTATCTGCTAAACAACTGTGCTCAAATATTGAGAATTCCAAATCTCTCTGTAATTTTGTTGGGCTTTGTTTGTACAATAGTCTGACTAAACAGTAACAAAGACTGCAAAGTGTGATATCATTCTGTGTCATACCTGTAGTGTGTGGGAGGGAGACAAGGGATCTCTGCTGCTCTGAGACTGCAGAGCCCACTAATTCCCTTGACAATGAGTGGATTTCATTTTTCCATAACTCAGAATGTCAAAAAAAAAAAAGAGCATTATAATATTATGCAGCTATTCTCAATAAAGATCTGCAAGGAATTTAAAGATAACACCTCAAAATATAAATAATTGTCCCTTGAAAGAAGGCAGTCAAGACCTGAGAGATTTAATTTCCTAGACCTGATTACTAAATCTGACTTTATTTTCACATTAGTCTGTACAGGATCATTTTCCCCACCCTATTTTCGCTTTCTCTCCTGCCTGCTAGAAACCAGTGAATGTTCTGGGATTTTGAGAGAGCCTTGGGGAAGAACTGATGGGATTTTTAACACCCAAGGAAAGGGTGCAACAGGGGGTTGTGTTGTGTGTACGTACATCACTGGTGACCTCTGTGACAACCAGCACAGTCCCAGTGGCCCTACAACTTGATGGCATCAGAACAGCTACAGTTTTAATCAGCTGTGATTAAAACTCTCATTTCTGACCTGTCATCCACCTATTTTTTCAGGATCAGAAGAAAATTTTGGACTAGTCTGAGTCCTGAGCTGGAACCAAGAGAATGCATTTCCCATTTTGAGTTCAAAACTGACCTCGCTGTTATCAGCACACAAGAATTTCATAAGCATGAAAGATGGGTGAGGAAAGAGAAAAGAACCACGTGCAGAGTTACAGTTTTCAAATAAAAGAATGTGCTCAACCACCATTTTCCATCACACCAGTAGGTCTCTGCTTTGAAGGATCTGTTTAATTATCTTCTTTGTTTAAACCCTTCAGGGTGTAAATTTGAGAATATTTTAGGGAAGAGCGCTCCCAGAAAAATCAACAACTCCTGGCAGAAAGTCAATTGGAGTGGTATTTTTAATATACAGTGATATGATTTGCAAACCTATAGTTATTGTGGTGTGGTTCCCACCAAAACACCCATCCTGAGGGTTAACAAAGCAGGGGTAAAACACCTCACCTCTGGCAGTGCCACACGAGCATTGTTTGGATTCCACCTCCACAGCAGACGTGGTGCAGGGCAAGCACCCTGCCAGCCATCAAGAAATAATGAGTTTAACAGAATAACAGATATTGATTAGTGGCCTTTATTTCTAATGAAATACGAAGAGTCAGCGAAAGACAGAGATGCTGAAACTAATTATAGCCTAAGCAGTCCACTGGAACAAAGTCAAAGCAGTCATCTGAACTGACCAAGGCTGCAACAAAGAGGAGTAGCAATATTCTCCACACAAAAGAAAGGCAGTGGGGAGGAGAACTCTGTTTAACCCAAATCTGAGTTTTGTCATAGCTAAGGTGACCAGATCAGGCTCCCAGTGACTCTGTGGATCTTTGTATCTTGTCCTCCTTCCCATTTGTGGTCGTGACTGATCTTGCTAAGTGTTGAATCCAACACACACGGGGTGGATCATCGTGCTCACTGTCTTTTAGCACTTGTTTTAAAAAGATCAACCTAGGAGTGAAGTCTGGAATCTGCAGGGCAGAGTTGCTGTCAGGCTTTTGGGAGAATGACCCGTATCCAAGGGAGTTAGAGAGGTCACTGAAATTGGAGACCCTTCTCCCCTGGAGGGTTTGGAAGAGCAGGAAAAGAATGACTGATGGAGGAGGAAACTTCTGATCCTAATCAGAGAGGGAGAGAGGGCAGGGTGATGTGACCTGGACATGTGTGCTGAGAAAAGAAGGCAGCTTCCACCAGGCTGAAAGACAAAGGAGGAATGCCATGGTTGTGCTTGCTGTGAGCCTCCTCTGTCCTCAGGCTCTAGCCTTTCACCCTCATTATACTCACAGAATCACACAATCATGGAATGGTAGTGGCTGGAAGGCACCTCTGGAGCTCATCTAGTCCAAGCCCTCCTCTAAAGCAGGGTCATCTAGAAGAGGCTGCAATTTGACCATCTTTGTTTTAATCTTAAAATCTAATATTCCTGAAGAGAGGAGAGAGGATTCCTGCAACGTTTGATTTCACTTTATAATCCTACGTTTCAGTTTTGCTGTTCCTAGTGGGAAGTGTTTTCTTCAACATGCTGAGATGCCTCCTTCAGCCAGCTACACTCATGATGGATGTTCTCCCACTGGAGGCACAAAAATATTAGTTATCAGACCTGTCATTGGCAATACTGGTTGCATATAAGCTCTTTAAGTCCAAATTTTCCATTTAAGCCTGTGTTTTTCAACATCCTCCTCATTTATCTACCTGTGGAGCTCTACAGGGGATCTATGAGCAGGAATTATTGATTTATTTAGCTATCATCCAATCAGGTTTAGCAATCAACCCAAATTCTCTGATGATTTCCAGGAAAATCTCAAAATATTCTGGAGATTGTTAGTCAATATTTTTTTTCTCTTCTAATATGTAAAATATGTGTTGAAATACCATGGTTTATAATTTAAAAGTATTTTCAACATCAGGAAATGATTTTAAATATAGAAAGTCTGTTTGAAAGGATGTTAACCTTCATTAAAGAAAATAAATTATTATTAGAGTACTCTGTGCCATATAAAGTAGCAGCATATATTGCTCGTGGCTGCAATAAAATGATATGCTGAATTAAAGACATACTGCTGCAATATTATAATCCTCTATTTATTTTTTCATTTTCATGCAGTGCAATGCAAATATGGATAAGCTTTCAAGCAGGAAAGTCCTTGAAGAGGTGAACCTGGAGAGGAGGTATGTCTATATTGTGTGATGTCTACTAGTAAGCTAGTAGCTCATTTAATTTTTTTCCTTGTAATTCCTCCAAGTTGTCCTCCAAACCATGTGCCAGACCTTGTAACTCTCTCACAGCCATAGGAAACAAATGTTCAAGAAGCTCAACTTTCATTCCCAAAAGGTTCCCCTTGGTATGTGGGCAGCAGCAATCTTTCACTTCAAAATTAATACTTCTGGTATCTTTGAAGTTACAGCTAATTTTCTACAGATTCTTTATGAAGCATTTTTGGATGTACTTGCTAGTGGTGAAAGCCCTCGTGGGATAAAGAGATGTTATAGGAAAATATTTTTAAAAAAATAAAAGAAAAAGAATACTTTTTAAGATTAAATAAATTGAACAACAAAAGAATAAGTCTGTTATCTTTGGAAAGAATCAAGACGCCCTCTCAGACATCTAATCCCCTGTACTTCCTTGAAAAAGATATCAAGGCTAAACCAAAGTATTCTGATTTTCACACAAAAAGCAATAAAAAAAAAAAATCCCTTATTTTGCTAGTAGGCACCTTGTGGCTTTTTGAGGTTAACAAAGACCTGAAACAATTTAAATGCTTTACAGTTATGCATATTCACAGAGATATGCTGAACAGATAACACAGCAAATGATTTAATTGAAAAATCAGCCAGTGTGAATATTTTTCTTTTTCCTGTGAATCATGGAAATGCGACAAGATCTGTTCATTAACATAATCTCATTTATTTGACATTATTCTTGTCACTTAATATAATCTTCATACAAAGAGTAAAAAATGGAAATTGCCAAAAAAAGTGAGGAGAAAAAAGAAATAGAGAGAGATAGAAAATGAAAGAATGCCCCTGGAAAATGTAAAAGAGTATAAATGACATTAACAACTAATATGAAAAGAGAAATAACAGATGAGGAAAATAAAAGTAAACAGAATGAAGAGACAAAGGAAAAAAACTCAGAATATTCAGACAATGCTTAATACTTTTAAGAGTAAGTTAAGAGCTTTGAGCATATCAACCTATCCTGGAGGTCAGATCCTTCACCAGCTTTTGGCCTTGAAATTTTTTCCTTTCACATGGTTCTTTTCTATCATTTTCTTTTAGCCAGCAGGAGAATGAAGATCAGAAGTGGAAGTGCTCAGCCAGCATCAGCTGGGACTCAAGAGAATTAGGAGAGAATCTGGGGGTTTGGTTTAGGTGCCGTTATTTTTTGTACTTCATTTGCAAACTTGTTCAGGAGTAAAAGGGGTATAAACTGGATAACCTTTAATTAGGAAAGTAGCTTTTCCAAAAACCAAGTGGAACTGTCACAGAATCCCAGCTGCTGTCAGATGTACCCTTGGGTCACCAACACAGCAACAATTGGTGAACATTATTGGATGCATTTGAAATGGGATCCAAGTCAGGACACTGGCACTGTTCTTCTGTGCTTTTAAATAATTGGAGAGTGACCTTTCCCCACTTTTGTCACCCTATCAAAACCAGGCTGGTTTATTCTTGAAGCTACTCCACCATGATGCTTCTGGTCAATTCAAGTCACTCTTGAGCTGGATTCTACAGAGCTCTGTTCTGTCAATGCTGCAGAGCCCCAGCATATGTGTTCAACTCTTCTGGCCTCTTTATTGCCATTAATGACCTTGCCAGTTGAGTGACACACAAAAAAGACATTTTCATGCCTATTAAGTGCTATTTCTCATCACATATATGTTTCTTAAGTTTTCTGTGTTTTCAACTAGATATAGGGTGGTTTATGGATCAAATAAAGATCCTCCCTTTGCTTTATTGATTCTTACATATGAAATTCCCCTTGAAATTGAAAAAAATAATAAATTAACAAAACTGTAGGAAGAAAACCACTTTTTTTGTTGTTCAGAAACACCTGATCCAGACATCCATGTAGGTATCAAACCTGTGCACTGCTTCTGTTGGTGTACACAAATTCTGTTCCAAATTGATGGCTTTTGGTCAGCACTCCATGACTGATCTTCCTTCCTGGCCATCATTTCAGTCACCACCTCTGCTAATGAAATTAAAACGGAATTGTCAGGAAAACTGGGCAAGACTGAAAACCTCCAGCACTCTCCTATATGTTGTTTATGATGCTCATAAAACACTTGTGTGTTAGGTGTAATTTAAACTGTGTTCTCCTGATAAAGAACCACCCGTACTTACGATGCTGTATAAATAACAAAAAGGAAATAATGCAATCTATCAAATGCTCAAGGGTGAAAACTCATTTAGTCCTAAATTATTTCAGTTATTATGACCACAGATATTTAAATGTGAGATAAATTCTTATAAAGTCAGTTGTTAATAGACACTATTAACTAAAATTTATATTAGTAATTGTAGATATTATTAACTGGGCGAACTGATAAAAAAGAAAAGGCTAATTGGAAAATGGAGATTAACTTCATTCTAGAGAACATAATGATAGAACATCTTGTTTGACTTCCTGCAATAACAAGACCTTACAGCCAAGTTGTCTGGAATGAACGTGGGCTTCACAGGTCAGGATCTGCACCTGCAGCCAGGTTGGACCACTGAGGAACACCCATGGAGCTGCAGCAGGATAAATGGGAAGAATTCCCCTGGAATGCAGTGGAGATACACGCATGGAAATCCCATTTTTAGTGCCACTGGAGGGAGAGAGGGAGGTGGGACTACATGATCTTTAGAGGTCCCTTCCAACCCCTAAAATTCTATGGATGGATGATATCCTGCCAGATTGTTTGGGAAAGTTAAGTCTAAAAATAAGCAAAGCTGAATTAAAAAATTGGAAAGAAAATGAAATAAACCCCCTGCACTACAGCGTGGCCAATAGAATCCACCAAAAGTACATGAATTTTAAGATTTATTTTACAAATATTTGTTAGCACACCTGATCAGTATGTACAATTTTTCATGGATGTTTATTATGCTACAATGTTCTTTTCAAACACCTATAAGCAATGTGCCACCACCAGTGAGAGCTTTATGACTGCAAAGTCCCATTTATCACTACGACTGAAAAGAAATAGCTTGAAAAGAGGTATCAGAATGAACAGGCAGAGGAAAAATAAAGAATTATCTCTTTATTTTGTTATTTTCCCAAGTAGAAATAAAAAAAAACCCACTCAGGAAATGTTTACAGTATTTGCTTTTAGGAGAATTTTGTCATGGACAGAGCAAACAGCAACCCACTGGATAAGCTACAGAGCTTTTTATTTCACTGTATTTTCAGTCTATTTAAACAGACTCTTGTAAATATATGTTCTATTTTTACCAGATTAAAAACTGATTTCAATAAAGCCTGCTTGAAAACTGCTTTCATAGTCCCAGTGTTAAGCCCTTTTACTTTATTTTATGACTACGAGTCTACTATTCACATTTTATATTCTCCCTGTGAGACCACCACACATGAAATAGGATTAAAGACTGAACTTTAGGAAGTCTGTCTGCTCTGTTTAAATGGAGACATTAATGTAACATAACATCTCAGTGCAGTATTTAATCATCCAAAGGAAGGAGAGGCTGCTTTTGCAGAGATGTAAAATCTTATTTTTAGCAAATGAGGAAAGTGTCCACTTTTCAGGGTCATTACTCACCACTGTAACAAGACATTGCTCAGTGCTGGTGCCTACTTGATCTAGAAATAAAAATGAAGGATATCAGATCATTAGAGGTCCTTATGCTCTTTGATTATTGAATACCAAGGCAGTTAATTTTTTAAGAGTACTATGAATGGCAATTAATATTCATCTGTATTAGTCAGCTCAAGGCTTCACTGTGGGCAGGTGAAGGGTTTACACTCATGGGAATCAAAAAACTTATTGCAGCTCCCCAAACCTAAAGCTTTTCCATCAATCTGTGATCACTAGAGTGAAATACATTAAATGAATTGCTTGCAATAGTCTGGACAAATGCTTTCCTTTTATAAATAAACCACTCATCTGAAAGGTTTATCTTTACCAGTTTAATTCTGGTGGAAATGATCAGAGAATCCCAGGCTGGAAGGGACCTCAAGGATCATCTACTCCAACTCTTGATGGCAAAAGCACAGGAAAGACTTTCCCAGGGGAGAAAATATATATTTTATTTCATAAACAACTTGCTGCTGGCTTCTGAAGTTTGACCATCTTGATCATACATATTGAGAAATGCAACTTCTACAGTGGAGGTGGAGTCAAGTCTATTTTAAGACCTCCAGGGGTGAATGACAGAACTGGAGTTTGCAGGAAGGGCCAAAAAATGTAGGAAAATACCCACAATAACCTGTACCACTGTCTATAACCTTATGAGTAAGTAAACTAGAGCAAAGTTTGGGACCAAAAGTGTCCAATGTGAAGACCCACACACATCTGCATGGCAGCTGGCAGAGCTGTTGGGTGCAGGTACTTAGGATAACTTTATGCAACAGAGAAAGATGGATTGATTTCTATTACCTGTGACCTACTTTGCACATATAAAATGAGATGAATTATCCTCCCTTCACTGATCACTCAGGCAAACTAGATGAAAACACAGACCACACATTTAAGAGTGGAGCTATATTAGGTAGATGAGATACACCCCAGCCAAACTGTTCTGACAGAAATGGTGAGCCTGGTTCTAACCTCTCCCCTCAAAGCAGAGTTGCTGCCAGAAGTGCCTGTAAATTCCCCTTGAGGAGCACATTTAGCCCTTGAGAGCAGAATATAGGGTCTGGAATCCGTGCTCCATCCCATATTGGGTGCAGTATATTTTTAATCCCTTATAACTGATGGAGCACTTAAATATTCACAGCTTTCTGTACTGCTCAATAGACCACTGATGCTGTAGCTCTCAGATACAGCTCTTGCTTCATTCTCATCTGTTTATATATTCCAGAGAGCTGACCTGGTGGGTTTGCTTTGCTTTTTAATATCCCTTCTTACTCATCAAAACCACAGTGTATTTGCAGAGCCAAATCCATCACCTCTGCACCTGCATGATCATTTACACTACAGCAAAACAATATAAAGGGAAAAGTGGGACCACAACCCAAAACTGCCATACTTCTCCTTGCAGGGCTCTAAATAAACACAAAAAGTGAAGTTGTGAAACAGGCCAATTGTTGTTTTCACCCTTGATATGTAATCCAAGCTCATCTTTTACTCAGGTTTGCTCTTCATTGTGAAAGCAATTGCTCAGCTGACACATAGTGACTCAGATTTATTTCTCATCTAGCCTTAAGGCTCTTAGAAAAAGGAAATTTTCTTGTCTGTCATGATGATTCCCAGCATCCAATCAGCAGTAATGTTTGGTCAGAAAATAATCCATAGTCTGTACATTACTGCTGCCTTGTCGTGAGCAAATATGATGGTTCAATCAGTATTTTCAGGGATGAACCATGAGGAAACAGCTTTGGAAGGTGACAACCTTGCATAGGAGATGATCATAGAACCACACAATGCTTTGGGTGAGAAGGGACCTTTCAGGGTCATCTAGTCCAACCCCCTGCAGGGAGCAGGGACATCCCCAACTAGAGCAGGGTGCTCAGAGCCCCAACCAACCTGATGTAGAAGGTTTCCAGGGTTGGGGCAGCGACCACCTCTCTGGGCAACCTGGGCCAGGGGCTCACCACCCTCACTGTCAAATATATCTTCCTTATGTCTGGTCTAAATCTACCCACTTTCATTTTAAAATGACTACTCTGTGTCTTATTGCTAGAGGCAATGTTGTTGGGCATTGAAGCCTGTCTGCAACACTGCACATCAGAAATAATTCTGCTGAATCCATAAGGCTAAATGGAGGCAAATTAGGTGTATCTGTGATGAGAGCAAAGTTCTAGATCGCTGCTGCCCACCAACACCTTCAACTAGAGCAGGCAGCAATGACTGCAGGAACTCCAGAAAGAATCTTTGTGCTGTTTCTTAACTCCTCATTTCTGTCAGGTACACAGGCCAGGGAAATGATTCCTGCAACAAATCACCAGACACCTCCTTCCACCTAGTGCAGTGAAGCCCTAATGAAGTCCTGCGTGGGTCCAGGATTTCACCCTCATGTTTATCCTCACTCCTTAGTACATTCTTCAACCAATTACTTGTACCCATAATTGCATTTCTACGTAATCCACTTTGATTCATTTGTCAAACACAATTTTGTGACATGCCACGTCAACTGCTTGAGTAAATCCTCAATGTTTTCATGTACTTCCTCCCCTTCTTCTGCTAATTTAGAATTTAATTTAAAAGGTAATCATTTTTGCTCAGCGTGATTTGCTCTTTACATACCCATGTAAGTGATACTACTCTTAAAATTAAATGCAACAGCCAACCTTACATAGCCTCAAATGTTTTCTCTGAGGGAGCCTGACGTTCCAGTCCAGTTCTCAAGTCCAGTACTTGAGAGTAGAAACAGAAATTATGTCAACTGCTTGAGTAAATCCTCAATGTTTTCATGTACTTCCTCCCCTTCTTCTGCTAATTTAGAATTTAATTTAAAAGGTAATCATTTTTGCTCAGCGTGATTTGCTCTTTACATACCCATGTAAGTGATACTACTCTTAAAATTAAATGCAACAGCCAACCTTACATAGCCTCAAATGTTTTCTCTGAGGGAGCCTGACGTTCCAGTCCACAGTACTTGAGAGTAGAACTAGAAATTATACCCTAAAAGATGCCCAATATTATTCTGAGATTGTGCTTTCCTGATGCTTTTCTATTGCACAGCTCACTTTTGAAGGCAAAGAGCAAACAGACACATCATTATTGCACAGTTTTTATACAGTTTGAGATTTTTTACTCGATATAGCCCAAATATATCACAGATCTAGAGAGAGTGAGAGCAGACTGGTTTTTTTAATCACGAGCAAACGTCTGCTCTATTAACTTAAATATGACATTCTGCTTGCATCAATCTCTCCCCAGCAGAAAATCTTTCAACTTTATACAGATCTATTCAACCCACAGACTTTTCAATTACTGGTGAGTATAGTTCAGGCTTTAGTACCTGAAGAGCTGCCTGGTCTATAGCCTGTACAGTCTACATAGGCTGTCTAGTTAAGGAGAAGGATGAACACCATTAGGAGATGATTTATCCCATCCTGATATACCTGAGATAAATGGGATGAGTGCTCTCTGCATCTACCTCCTGTCTCCACTAGCCACAAGGTAGCCTAGATAGCCAGCTTCAACCAGGCTCCAATTCTTTACAACCAGAGGAGTTCTACAGAATATTCTTATCTAATAAAAATAAAAGCTATACCAATAATTTGAATTGCACTTTGAGAACTGCCCAACCTGAAGGCAACGTTCAGTATCACGATGCCTTGGGCTTGTCTGAAAGCATCTACTGAAGATGGAGTAACTGAAAAGGTAAATTGGACCCACTTGGTTATTTCATTTTTCCAGGATGGAATTTTAACACTTTTGTTTTATTTTTGCCCTGAAATTTAAACATTAGCAATTAATTTGTCACTGAAGAAATGATTTACAAACAGTATCTCCAACGTCTGTCAAAACTTGCAGGAAATACTAAAAACAATCCTGAAAATAAACCCAAAAAAACCCCAAACATATTATTTGTTAGAACTCCTGTATCTTTATAATGCAGAACAGAATCAATATCATGTAGCAAGGGAAGATCTAGTAAATCATTTCACAGGTACCAGCTCATATTTACTTATAATTCACAGGAGCACATTCCTGCAATCAAGAGACAGGGATGCACAGCATGAAAAAAACATTTAGCAGGGAACAGACTGCCTGAATAATTGCCTGTCAGGGTGGCTTATTAAAGGGAAACTACAATTTGACAAGACAGTTCTTGTATCTGCTTGCACCAGGGTTGAGGGGCAAGGTTTGGGTAGCAGCAGGGCTACAGGGGTGGCTTCTGTGAGAAGCTCCCAGGAGTTTCCCCTGTGTCTGATGAAGCTGGTGCCAGCTCCAAGGTGGACCTGCTGCTGAGCAAGGCTGAGCCCATCAGTGATGGTCACAGCACCTCTGGGATAGCACAGTACAGAGGGGAAAAGCCTCCACAATGGATGCTGAAGAGAGAAGTGAGATGTGAGAGAACCAGCTCTGCAGACACCAAGGAGTGGGAGGAGATGCTCCAGGTCCCAGGGCAGAGAATCCCCTGCAGCCTGTGGTGAAGACCACGGTGAGGAAGGCTGTGTCCCTGAAGCCCATGGGGGTCCATGCTGGAGCAAATCTCCACCTGCAGCCCAGGAAGGACCCCATGCTGGAGCAGATCTCCACCTGCAGCCCATGGAGGACCTCCCATGCTGGAGCAGGTGGATGCTCAAAGGAGGCTGTGTCCTCATGGGAAACCCGTGCTGGAGCAAGCTTCTGGCAGGACCTGTGGCTCTGTGGAGAGGTGCCCATGCTGGAGCAGGTTTTCTGGCAGGACTTGTGACCCCATGTGGGATCCATGCTGAGGCAACCTTTTCCTGAAGGACTACACCCTGTGGAAGGGAGCTGCACTAGAGGAGTTAATGAAGAATCAAACCATTCTGGCTGGAGGAAACCTTCAAGATCATCAAGTCCAATCACGAACCTATGGTCACCACTAAACCATGTCCCTCAGGAGAACTGGAGCCCACAC
Source organism: Merops nubicus (assembly GCF_000691845.1). Taxonomy (NCBI): domain Eukaryota; kingdom Metazoa; phylum Chordata; class Aves; order Coraciiformes; family Meropidae; genus Merops; species Merops nubicus. The sequence continues at coordinate 12,447 of NW_008619681.1, read as the reverse complement.
AAAGGATTCACACTGGAGAAGTTCATGGAGAACCACCTCCAGTGGGAGGGAGATGGTGCTGGAGCAGGGGAAGTGTGAGAAGTCCTTCCCTTGAGGAGGAAGGAGCAGAGACAGTGTAATGAACAGACCACAACCCCCACTGCCCACCCCCCTGCACCATTTCAAGGAAGGAGGCTGAAAAATCAGGGGAGAAGTTGACCCTGGGAAGAAGAAAGGAATGGGGGGAAGGTGTCTGAAGGTTTGACTTTATTTTCTTACTACCCTTCTCTGATTTGACTGCTAATAAATTACTTTTCCCCCAAGCTGAGTCTGGCTTGCCCATGACAGTAACTGCTGAGGGATCTCTCCCTGTCTTCATTTCCAGCCACAAGCCTTTTGTTGCTTTTTCTCTCCCCTGTGCAGCTGAGGAGGGGAGTGACAAAGTTTTTGGTGGGCTCCTAGTGCCCAGCCAAGGTCAACCCACCACACTGCTTGTCTGACCTAAAGACAGATAGCTATAGGAATACAAAGAGTTCAAGAAAAAATCTTTCTGACTGTGAAGTTGAATTAAAAGTTCAGATTTTAAAGCACTAAAAGAGCAATCAAAAGGTGACAACTTTGATACAAGCATAAGCATAGACCTCTCTAAATTGTACTGGCAGGCAGGGAGATGAACAGGGTGGCTGTGGAAACTGTACTCCCTGATGTGAGCAGAGGTATCTGCCCTTGGAAATGGATCAGAAGATGTACCTGGTGGACACCTGCAACCCAAGAAGCCTTCCAGAGCAGGCTGCTGCCTTCCAGGTATGCTGCTGGAGCAGGGATGGATTCCAACACCCAGAGAGAAGCTTCCCACAGAGCTGGGAAGCTCTGTTTCCTGGAAAGACTAATTCTGCTTTATTCATCTAATTAACAGGTTTCACTTCCTCCTCTCTGACTGATGGAGAAGTTCTTAGAGAGCTGAGAGATTGAAGCTAAAGAGAACTAAATGTTAAAAAAAGACATAATAGTGAGGGGAAGAGCATAAGGAAGATTCCTTTGAAAACCCCCACAATCCAAACAAAAAAAATGTTGCAAATGACCCCTGTGACCCTTGGTGATACACCTACTGCAGCTTTTTTAAAGTGTCTCAGCATTTTTTTTATGCCTTGGAGGTGATTCAGAGGTACACACCCTGAAAGTGGAAGAAAACCATCCTTCATTCTTAAAGTGCTTTCAAAATTAAATGAAAACACCACTATAGGCATTAGGAACAGCACCTGCAGCGTTGTTGAAACAAGCCCCATTTTGTCAGCCTTGGTTTAATACTTGTGACTGTGAGAGCTGAAGTCTGAAAACTCTTCTTTCAAGAGCCAGTGTAGAGCTAAGCCCACCAAAAATCAACCAGAGTCTTTCCATCCATCTCAGAGCTTGGACCAAGGCCAGGGTCAAGAGAACAAAGGCAGCAGCTCTACAAATGCTGCACAAAAACTTCCTAACTTTTCTCCTGTTGACCACTGCTGAGACTTTAAGCCATGTCATGGTCTCTGTGCTGAGAATGTCAAAGCAGTGGTGGATCTGCTAATGGTCCTAATTTGGATTTTCCACTGTGAAATACATCGAGTCATTTTATATATAGTAACTCATCATAAAAGTCATCAGATGGAAACATCTCAGACATCAAAAGAAAACTTTGCTCTTTTCCAAGTACTACACTTGATAATGTTTCACTTGGAAAAAAAAAAAGAACACCTAATAACTTTTTTTTATAAGAAACTGAGAGAACTTAGAGCTAATGGTTCTCTGAAAACATTCAGAGTCCAGGAATATATGGCTTGCTTTAGAAAAATTATCATCAGTTCTGAATATTATAGAACTGATATAGTTTCCACAAAAGGTTGTAAACAAATTATTGGGACTTGCTGTTCCAGAAAATACATTAAAAACAATCAAAGTAAAAAAAATTAAGTTGGCCAGTGAGAAAACTGTCTAGACAAAGCTTCCATTATATGATTTAACAATCCCCTGCAAATGCTGCTTAAAGATAAAATTGGATTCCTGTCCAGAATATTAATACTTTTACTGCAATTTATGGAAATACATGTATTTTATAGATGCACATACATATTCATACACAGATAGCTGATGAACATTCAACAGGGTCTGGAAAATGGTCCATTTTATCAGTATTTCTCTCTATCAAGTAAGTTAATGGCCATTTTTCCAGGCAGAGGCTTCTGATGAAGAGGAAGATTTCCTCATTTTCAGACAAGTGCTTCTGTATTTCCATTTCAACAACCTGAGTAGCTACTACAGGTGACAAACAATTTAGGATTACAGCATGAGGAACAGCTCTCACAACTTGATTTCCAAACAACTCCACAAAAATATTTTGCAAGTTGAAGTTTCAGGATGGGCAGCTCAGGAATACAGAAACCAGCTTCATTGGGTTTGACTCATCTCAGAGCTGTATCCTCACCCAAATAAACAGGTGACATTCTTCCAGCGTGACAGGAGAGAATTTTGAGGGGCTTTTCTGAGGCAGACAAAAGGAAGGCACTGAAATAGGATCAGCTGCTCTGTTTTCTAGGCATAGCAATGCACTTTTTCATGTTTGGTTGCCAATTGTAGTATAATTGCAAAATAGCTCCAGGAGCTATGCAGAAAAAAGGACCTGCTTACCACTTGAGACCCAGGAAAGTCTAAGCAGTATCTGTCTGAACTTCTCCATGATCCTGGCTCTTATATGATGGGAAGAAAAATGCAGTTCGTGTCAGAAAGGAATGTTTATGCCTAAGCAACTTTCAGAATTGTCCTGGTAAATCTGGTCACAAACTATTTTACATTTATCAGCTGACATAGACTGGAAATAGCCAAGAGGAGATGATATCAGAACTATAATAATCATATGTAATGGCATAAATATCATTCTATGATTATACCATGGTTATGGTAGAATAGTTTGGGTTGGAAGGGACATTTCAAGGTCATCCAGTCCAACCCCCTGCAGGGACAGGGACATCCCCAACCAGAGCAGGTTGCTCAGAGCCCCGGCCAACCTCACCTGGGATGGTTCCAGGGATGGGGCAGTGACCACCTCTCTGGGCAACCTGGGCCAGGGGCTCACCACCCTCAGTGTACAAAATTTGATTCTATCTTGTCTAAATGTCCTCTCTTTTAGTTTAAAACCAACACCTCTTGTCCTGTTGCAACAGGCTCTGCTCTTTCTTACAGGCCCCCTTAAATCACTGAAAGGCCACAACAAGGTCTCCCCAGAGCCTTTTCTTCTCCAGGCTATTTTTTTTTCCCCCTAAAAGACTAATACACTTTTGTTTTGGTAATATAAATACAAAGAAAACCCCAAAGTTCAAATAATATGGCTAGTAACCATGTGGGGTTTATTTGGACAGAGAAGTTTTAAAAAAGCTTCATTTTTAAACTTTCTAACTGTGCCAAGATAGAAAAAAATACTTGGAAAGACAGCCTACTGTTTATAGAAGATCAAAAGCCAGTGCTTGCTACATCTTCCCAGGTGAATAAATAATACCTCATTTTGGAGAAGCTGTTTTGAGCTGCTTCAATCAATTGTGATGGACAAGATTCAATGGAAATATTTGTTTTCTAAGGGACCTGTGATGCCAACACGGCTGGGAAGTGTGGAGCCACCACCCCACCACCCCCTCGAGTGGCAGGACTCAACCCAAAGCCAGGAGCAGCAGCAAAAGCTGTTACCCATCTGAGAAAGGCTTTTAAAAAGCTCTTTAGCAAACCACTCCTACCACCTTCCCAGGCTGACAGGGATGTCTGCCAATCTGTTTGGGAAGAGAAACCTCTGAGAGCATGGTTTTGGAGGCACGCCAGGAGACAGGCAGAGGGAGAGATAATGGCCCCACTTGCCCCTGGACCATGACTATCAGCCTGCACTTGGCAGGAGCTGCTGTCACAGGGTTTGCCCACTGCTGCAGATCAAGCCCTTCTCCAAAGGGATGTCTGCTTCTTCCACTACACAGGCTGCTGGGCTGCCTCCCAGCCCTTCCTAACCCCTTCTTGTAAGGGCACAAGCAGCTCTGTAATTTAGATTAAGAGTTGATAGGAGGGTTTATTTTTTCCCCTTTAAAAATTAACACTTCTTTATAGGTACAGGCCATTTCTGTGAATCCTGCCCAGCTCTTTGTTCCCATAAAATAATTCCCATTGTGGCTTCAAATACTTCCCATTTCAGTAACTAGTTTCTCCAACCTTCTATCAGGTGCTAGCACATCATGTTCTTTCATGGTCATTTCTCACTGTCATCTCCCATCGTTCATCACAGGATGAGAGGGAACACTGTCTGCAGACTGAGGAACTCATCCAATCTCACCCTGCCCTGGCTAATGTGCCACTTTTTGCCTTAGGAAAATCACATCATCAAGAGGTGACAGAAGTGCTCTGATATTTTGAGTTCCTCCATTTTTTGAATGCCTGTCACATCTGAAAAGCCTCAGCTCAGCTGGAGATGGAGGTGAGGACACCTTTCTGTCTCACAAGAGAAAAATGAATATTTTTTTTCAGTGCTTTCAAAGTGTTAAGCCCTACACAAGTGCTGAGCATTATTAACAGGAATGATGTATGCTTTCATCTCGAGCTTGTACTCTTCTATCTGATCATTATCTAGCTTACCATAAATAACAATTTTACCAGAATATAGTCCCAGAAAATATCTTGCCCACTCTTCTTGGAAAATGGTCTTAATTTTTATTACAAGACTTGAGCGTGAGTCAGATATAAAATCATAGATCTGTTCAAGTTTATATATTAAAACAACTGATCTCTAGGCATGATTCTTCCCTAACTTGTTACATATAGCATTTTGTTTTGCCAGTTATCATTTGGTTTGTCAATCAGTATGCAAATACAGTTCACAGCCTCATTCTGAGTATAAATAGCAAATATATGAAAAAAAGGACCCATCAACACTAACCAGAAAAAAGCTCACATAAAAGCTTACACTGTTTCTTATTTTAAGCTCTTTCAGAGGATCAGGTTGCCACTGAAGAATAGTAAACTCTTTGTTAGCTTATATTTTGGAGTCCTTTGTACTGCCCTTTCCCTTAACTGCTTTGGGCTTGACTGTAAAAACTATAATGATCCTCCTGAGTTCTCACTCGTGGGTGAGAGTTCGTTGCTATTAAATAAGGGTTAAAGTCCAGCTCGCATAAGGAACTGATGAGAAAAAAAAGTAGTTTTGTGTGCTTTGGAGTTTACAACCAGCTCCACTCAGGTGAACGAGTGCACCTCGCTCATGCTGCCAAGTTATTCCAGTTGGAGGAAAAAAAAATATGTAAACCTAGATTGGGTTTTTCTGGGCTGCAGCAAAGCATGATAAATCTGGAATTGGCAACATTATTTCCTGGGTACTTCAGCTGCCTCAGTCCTGCAGGAATAAACATCCTCCCTGAGAAGGGTAAATATACTGGGTCACAGCTTGGTGACCCTGCAGAGAAAGGTTGCCTGGCTGATGAGGACTTTCTCTCCAAAGTTAACTAATTATTTGCCAAAGCCCAAGATAAGCACTGTCAATCAAATGAACACACTGCTTAGGTGACACCTACAATGCTTCTGACAGAACAAGATGTATCTTCATATCAGTAGTATTTGTGCAGAGCACACAGCAATAGAGACTGACCCAAAACCTCATTGAGCTTTTTTTTTCTACAGAGTATAAAATCTTTCACTGGGGCATAACCAGAAAACAGATTTTTCCTCTTTTGTAGAAATGAAGTCACTTACATTTATTGGGACACTGTAAAATTCAGGTAATTTTTTTTAGCTCTCAAGCACAATGTGACTGGAATAGACTCATAGAATGGTTTGGATTTGAAGGCACCTTAAAGATCATCTAGTTCCAACCCCCTGCCATGGGCAGGGACACCTCCCACTAGACCAAACTGCTCAAAGCCCCATCCAGCCTGGCCTGGAACACTTCCAGGGATGCAGCACTCTTTTTCTGACCACTTGCTCTAGAAGGACAAAGCCATTAGTAGCACATACATAGGAAGGACTTCACCATCCCCTTCCAAAGTATATATAAAAAGATATGACACAGCTAACCAGCAGAGGAATAAACAGATTGATGCCTTCACTCACAGCTCATGATGCAGCAAAGAAAGGAGCAAGCCAAGTCAGAAACCAGACCACAGGGGCAGGAGTTAGCCAGGCCATCAGTCCAATTAACCCTCTTTCTGTCCTGGTCTTGATCTTTTCCTGTTGTCACTAGGAACTCTACTTGCCATAGACATTCAGGAAGCCCTTCCAATAACTGGAAGGCTGACACAACACATCTCCCATGTAGGTAGAGAAGCAGAGCCAGCTTTTAGGCCATTAACTTGGAGGCAGGACCCCCAATGCTAATGCCAAAGGCAGGGGCACCTGGTGGTGATCTCCTAACTGGTTCCCACCCAAGGCAGGCCAGACTTTGGGTGAAAACTAATCAGAGAGGCCATTCTTGCCTGGTTGTGGACATCATCTATATGCCAACCCTCATTCAGGGCTGGGGGTTTAAATCCCAGCACTTCAGGCCCCCACAGCTTCCCTGGGTAACCTGGGCCAGTGTCTCACCACCCTCACAGTGAAGAACTTCCTGATTTCTGTTCTAAACCTCCCATCTCCCAGTTTGAACCCATTACCTCTTTTCCAATCACTACAAGCCCCTGTAAAAAGATAATACCATAAATAAATACAATACCAATAGATAATGAAATGCCAGGGTATAAACTAGTCTGTATCTATGATAATCATATTGTTCCCAAACCTCATCACTTTGGAACCCTTCTGTATATCTAGAGTAACTAGAAGTCCACACATTTTTGTTTAAAATCAAACCCACTGATGTTGTCTTGTTCACTATACCACTTTCAGCATAATACAATAAGAAAAGTCCACAGTATTTCTGAAGGACAATAACTTATGACTCAATCACTTCCATTACATACAAGCCCCATTTTTTTTAAATTTTAAACTTAATTTTAAAATTACACTGTTGCCTTTGAATACTTCTGCTGGCAACTGAAGTCCTGCATCCAGCAATGCTGGTTGCCAAAAATGCTGCTAGAGAAGACACACTCATCTATAACCAAAATGCTTCTAAAAAAGTAAAAGGAGGATTAAAAACTATTGAGCAACATTAGGGCAAGGCCTGGAAGAACACAAAACTTCCCTCTAGCTATTGTCAAACCTCAACCCAGGTTTATAAACACCACACCTTGACTGACTGAAGCCAATAGGAACATCAAAGGAAATTCAATTTTTGCTTAATTCTTAATTCTCCCTGAAAATTGTCCATATTTGCCTGTGAGAGAACCCCAAGAGAAGGCAAGTACGTGTAAGACCAAGGCTGAAGTAATTAGTGTAACACAAACTCATACACTTAATTACAGTTGTAATCCATTGTAAAAAAAATAGGATTTTTTAAAGTGTCTTTCCATCAGGTATAAAAATCTCTCCCTTTCTTTATACTCAAACATGGAACACATGTAGCTATTCATCACAGAAAGGAGCTGGAGCAGAGGGGTCATTCACCCCAAATGGAAATGGTGCAGCAAAAATAGGTGATGAGTATCTGGAATGGAAGCAATCACATTTCCCACAGCATAGCTTTAATAGAAATAGAAAAGCAAACCAGTCGCTTATTATATGATTTTATAAGTCCTCCACGTCACCTCCTGGGAGGAATACTTCCAAGAGGAATTTGCATTGTGTGTGCAGAATAACTGCTTCTATGTTTTGACTGAACGTGTTGAATTTACCCACAAGGGCTGACAATGAAAAAAAAACCCCAAATTATTACAAAACCTGTGATATTTAACTGAGATGGAACAAACATTCGTCTAGTCACATGCACTAAGCATGAAATATAACTTCACTGCATCTGTGCATTTATAGAGCAGGTTTTATTTATTGCAAATATATCTCACGCAGGGTAACAGTTCTGTTTCCATTCATCCTCTTCCAAAGACACTCCTAATCTCTGTGACAAGAATTTCAATATCATTCATGGCCAAATACTGCATTTGGATTTCCTGGAGTTACTGTTAGGAAAAGGAATGTCTCCTTGCTCCAGGAGAAGTGTCTCCCATTCGAAGGGATGCATTAAAATAACCCCACAAAGGTGAGAATCCAAAGAGTTGACATAATGATGTGATAAAACTTTCAGACTTTATGGAAAGAAGCATTTTCTTCTGTTTCCTCTTCATAAATGAAAAACATATATGCACAGTGTGAAGAAATGTATTATGCCTAAGTATGTAAAATATGTCAGCTTGAACATTTCACAGTTTAATGAAAAATATTTTTCAGGGGGATACTTTATATTGTATTTGTCAGAGAAAAATATCTTTTATTTTCTCAATATTATAGTCCTATCCCACCATCATCATCTTTTCCCCTAGCTGTAAAAAAACAGCATTGGGATATTTCTGCATTGTGAATTAGGAGTACTTTTTACTGGCTATCAACATTTTAATGGCATTAGCTCTATTTATAACACGTTTTCATTAAAATGAAAATGTGGAAAGTAATAAAATGAATACAGACTCTTATTGGTGTCAGGAAAGGCTTTGTGGGGGTCAAAGGATTATTCACCAGATTCTGTTAGGGATCAGGAGGGTGATGGTTGAAATTGAAGTTTGGGGAAGCTTGGCAAATTGGCTACATCTCACTCCCATGAACATGCCAAGGTAAATGTCACGTGCTTAGTGTGGTGGAAGCCACTACTGGATGGCTGGAAACATATCCTGACCCCATGCCACCACCTGGAATGCTACTCTGGGTCTTGAAAAGCAAATCTTGTGATGACGTGGCACTTCAGAAAGAATCCAGTTGGACAACAGGACTGAGTTTCAAAACAGCCTCATGAACGAAGCAATCAATTCTCAAAGACAGCACTCAAAGCAGTGGGTGCTGGGATGTTTAAAAACTGGGATCAACATTTAGTGAAAGCTCAGAAAGTTAACACCAAGGGATCTGTCAATCGAGCTGGCCCTGCTCAACTGGAACTTCTACGTACTGTAGGAGGGGATGAAGTCCCTGTGGTGCACTTACTTATTACAGTAAGACTCAGCCAGATTCTCCCCCTCTACTCTGCTCTGGTGAGACCCCACCTGGAGCACTGCATCCAGTTCTGGAGCCTCCATTACAAGAGGGATGTGGACCTGCTGGAGCGTGTCCAGAGAAGAGCCACGAGAATGATCCGAGGGCTGGAGCCGCTCTGCTGTGAGGAGAGACTGAGAGAGTTGGGGCTGGTCAGTCTGGAGAGGAGAAGGCTCTGAGGTGACCTTATTGTGGCCTTCCAGTATCTGAGGGGGGCTACAAGAAAGCTGGGGAGGGACTTTTTAGGATCTCGAGTAACGACAGGACTAGGGGGAATGGGGCAAAGCTGGCAGTGGGCAGATTCAGGCTGGATGTGAGGAAGAAGTTCTTCCCCATGAGAGCGGTGAGACCCTGGAATGGGTTGCCCAGGGAGGGGGGTGATGCCCCATCCCTGGGGGACTTTAAGGCCAGGCTGGAGGAGGCTCTGGGCAGCCTGATCTAGTGGGAGGTGTCCCTGCTCATGGCAGAGGGGTTGGAACTGGGGGATCCTTGTGGTCCCTTCCAACCCAGCCAGATTCTGATCTGTTTTAGCAGTGGACTTGAGAGCCCTAACGGCTCAATGGTTGGACTTGATGATCTTGGAGGTCCCTTCCAACCTAGAGGATTCTATGATTCTATGATTCAGCAACTGGCAGCCAGTAATTTCCCCAAGACCAGCACCTTCAGCCCAGCCCATGACCTTGGGCTGCACCAGATATACCAGCTGTCAGCTCCAGATGCAGGGCACACCATCCTGCTGTGCCCACCTTCACCTGGCTTCAGACTAAACAAATTCAATGAGCTTTTTGGAGAAAAGATTCACGGACCAAGGGACTAATCCCTGTGTTTATATCTGTACTGAGAGACAGGGACAGAATCCTGGGCCAGCCATGGTCTGCAGGCCATCAGCAGCTTGGGGTCAGCCAGGGCAGCTGACCTGTGTTGGCTGCAGGTGTAGCCCAGCCCAGAAATGTCCCGCTTGGTATAAAGGGGGAAGTTTGGGGAGGATGGGGCTTCCTGCTTGGGCTCCTCCTGACCCTACTCCTCCTCTTCCTGCTCCTGAGGACTGCTTTCCTGTTTATTATGACTGCGGTACATTTGCTGGGCTGAGTATAACTCTGTATATTTTTTATTGGTAATAATTTGGCTGTTTGGTTAAATCCATTCTCATTTCAACCCACGGATCTCCTCTCCTTTTCCCAATCCCCCTTTTTGGCTGGGGAAGAGTCACTGGGTGATCGAGCAACTGCTATGATTTAGCTCCAGATATGGCAGGGGCTAAACTGCTGCAGTTTTTCTCCTGATGTAAAATAATATTTTTGATTTTAACACAGAACCTGGGTTTAATATGTAGAAGCTGTAAGGAATTCTTCAGTTTTCATTTTATTGAATCTGGTGCTTCCTGCCTTAGGAGTGCACTGAGGTGTATATAATTCTCATTTGGTGTGGATATACATGTAAGCTGAGACTAAGGAGTGCCAGCCTAGAAGGGAATTGAATTTAACCCTTGGTTAGCATGTGAAAAAAGGTTGTGAGCAGCACACTCCTCATGAATTGAAACCTGCTCCTTTAGCCTCCTTAAAAATAGCAACAACTACCACAGTTTGAGTTGTGGATTAGAACCCTGAGGCTCAGAAAGGACAGACTATGGCAGTAGCTCACTTTATTAGCTAATTACAGCTGTCTGCAGGTTTAGATTAACACCAGAGGGTTGCCTTGCTTCCCCTATTTGCAGCCCGTATCTGCAAAGCCACCACAGCTTCCACGGAAGCGATTTCTGGTTATCAGTAATCTAAATGAAAAGTCAATGAGGTTCCCTGATTTACAGATTATTACAGTGATAGTCTTAAAAATCTCCACATCATCTAACGGCTGAGCAGCTCTGGCAGCTTTGTTGCACATATCTAGCAGCACCACAAAAATAATGCATTGGTTGTATAAAACCGTAGTTTACTTATCATGATAAATAAATATTACTGCTTCATTGCTGTCTCATTTCACTTCTCCTTTTCCTTGTGTGGAAAACCAAAGATGACTATAGGAAAAGGGCAAGTCCAACCATTATTTTAGTTAATTCACTTGAATTTGGTTTAGAAAAATAAACCTCTTAATTCAAAGAGCTCACTTCCAAGTTGTCTTTAGTAAGGCTCTAATCATTTACCCATTAATAAAGGTGATGAGCCACGAAGGTGACTCTGAAAACCTTTTGATCTTCTCACTCCTTTATGCATAATGCATCAAGGTGAAGTCGTTGGCTCTATCACAATGGCCTTTGAATTCTGCAGGACAGGAGCAATGGACTTAAGATGAGTTAGGTAATGATGTGGGAAACAAATCTCAAGGATGAGAAAAGGGAGTCGTTGGCTCTATCACAATGGCCTTTGAATTCTGCAGGACAGGAGCAATGGACTTAAGATGAGTTTGAATGTGTAGGTAATGATGTGGGAAACAAATTCCAAGGATGTGAAAAGGGAAGGTACATGGAAAAAGGAGATTCTTTCAGATGCTTGAATACTTGATGTCAAAACCTGACAATAAGGAATGCTGTTGTAGAAACTGGCCCCTAGCATTCCTAATGGTACAAGAAAATAAGAGCAAAGAGCTTTAGCCCTGATCTAGAAAGAGGACCTATCTTCATTCTTAAATTTACAGTATGAGTCTTCTCCTTTGGTGGAGGACTAACCCGAACAAATGATAGCTAGCCAGACATTTCACCTCTCCCTACTTAAGTGTCATCCTCCTTTCTGCTGCTTTTTATACAGTTTATTTTCCTTTTGCTAAAGACTATTTTCTTTGTAAATCATGGCCCTGTGTCTCCCCATGGGCTCAGGAAGCTCATTTCCCTTTCTTATTCTTTTCTAATGACATATTTCACACTCCAGCCAGGAGATGTTTGGTCTGGACTCCGTGTTTGGGTTAGGTTTAGAAATCGGAATGTTTCTAGTTTTTATGGCCCAAGTATTTACTTGGAAAGCTGTGCTCATCAACACGGCAATACCCAAACACAGAGAGCCTGTTACTCTTAAAACCAGCAGAAACTCTGTTTTGGTGTTGCATGTGTGGGAAGGAGGTAGGCGGCAATCCTTGAGGGCCAGGTGGGTGGAGGGATCCGACCTAAAAGAACCACCAAGAAACTGGTGATTTCTGGAGCAACACCCTGAATAAGATGAGGATCCTTCTCCCGCAGCTGCCTGGCTGTGTGGCACCGAGGAAAGTCACGCTGGTTTTACACAGAGCTGTTTTGGCCTCGGTAACGAAACTTTTCGGCGGAGTAAGGCCAGGTGTAGCGGGGAGACAATGGCCCAGGCGGGGAGGCAGCACCTCAGCCCGCCTTCCTCTGTGTGGGAAGCGGAGGAGGCCCGGCCGGGATACCCCGTCAGCAGG
>NW_008619680.1:573-37373 GCF_000691845.1 Merops nubicus | reverse complement strand
ACCCTGGCCCTGCCGAGCCGGGACAACTACCTACCTACAATAACTATCTCCCTTATTAATCTAAAATCTCCAATACCTTGATCTGTATCATCTATATTATTAAAGCTTAAATATTTTTCAGTACATGTTGGTTTCTCATTTATTGTGGCAGAATCACAGCAGTTGAAGTCTAAATGGTGAACAGAAGCAGGCATGTGCTCCAAGATACTGTTCAAGAATATTCCACTTCAGTCTAAATAGCTAATCGCTTTGAACTTGTTTAATTTTTATTTTTTTTTTTAATTGTATAACACTTGAAGAACTTTCTTCATTCATTTATACAGCCATGAAATTTCACTCGTTTCCTCAAAGGGTAAAACTAGGATTGCAGATACTATATCATGTTCTCCTTAAAAAACATGCTTTCCTAATTTCTTCATATTCAGAAAATTTTCTTATAAAGGAAAGGTCTCATCACAGTTTTCATCTGGGCAACTTCTTATGAGCAACCTTGAGAAATATTAATTATTCAGGAAATTCTTGGGGAAAGCCTGGAAGCCTGTAGACTGGTCAGTGTTTTTTTGGTAGACTCACAGGGCTGTAATTTGCTGAGCTGGACAGTGTTTCTCTGCTGCCTTGCATTGCTTTTATGTGATAGCAAAGTCTGAGTGAGGCTATTCTGGGGATACCTCCCAGTAAATTATTTCCCAAGGTTCAGGGCATGGGTGAATTAGGCCCATGCTTTTTATTTGTTTCTCACTAATTACTTTTCTAACTCATTGTTATTTCAGTTCTCAATTTGTCTCTCCCTTTTCGTACTGGCTAATTTGCAATTTCTCCTTCCTGTTCTTCCACTGCAGAAAAGCAGGAAGCTGTTCACCAGCAAGGGATCGCAGACACGCCGTTACCTCGCTGCAAAACAAAATGTTATGTTAAAACAAGGGCTGTCTGCAGTAGCTCTCACCTATCTTTATCTCTAAAACACATGACGGACTAAACTGTGTGGCTGCCGGTGCCTGCTATGTTATTAATGCTGCTCTAATTAGGCCAATCAGTTTTAATTAGTATACTGTCATGTAACAATCTCATAAAATACTTTGTGTAAGAAAATTGATCTGGCTGTAATGGTAATTAGTTTGCCAGGCTCCCTACCTTATAAATGGGAATTGATTGCTTCCCTTCAACCCTTCCTCTTTTTCAGTGATTCTCCCATAAACTCTGTATTCTCTTCTTTTTTTCCTTCCTGATTTCTTTTATTTTTAAGTGTCCCTGTGTCTCCCTCAATTAATTCTGCCCATAGCTCCGTCTCTAGTGTAACCTGAAAAGAATGGGGCTTTATCAGTTGTCAGAGAGAGCCTTCCTCAGCTACATTTTTTCCTCTCAGGAATTTGTCAGATCAGAGACCCATAATCCTGAAGACTGTCTCAGAACTAAAGCTGTCAGGGTTAGGTCCAGGTCAGACTACTCGTAAGTCAAAGCCAGTAAGGAGCTAAGGCTGTGCCTGGAATCAGAGCTTTATAAAGGCAGTAGCATTAACATTACAAAATAAGTATTTTATTTGCTTTCACATGGGATTTGATTATCACTAGTAAGCTGCAGAAGAAACAATAAAGTAAATAAATGGCAGAGTGAGCAACAGCCAAATCAAGTAGTCCTTGCTGCTCCTAAGCGCTCTTTAAAATTTGGATTAATTTGGTTAATTGTGAACATAGCAATAACGCACAAAAATTCTGAAAATTCTGGCTATGTGCATTTACAGCATTGTTCTGGTTCACTTAATGCTGTTTGACTTTTAACACAAATTAGCAGGCAGAGACAAAGCTGACTGCTAAAATTTTGTCCCATTTTGTTCTGTCATTCAATAATGATGAAAATAACCTATTTGGGATATTTATAGGAAGAAAAAATAACAGAAAGAAAGATGAAAAGTCATCTTTTTCATTTTCCTTTTTTTTTTTTTTTTTTTTTGGCATACTGGCTAAAACTGGTATCATGAGTAACAATGGATCTAGACTTGATGTAAGCAGTCTGTTGTGCCATGTTGGTTTTTTGAACAGATGTTCATACCTGTAAGTCTCCAGGCACTTTGGTTATTACCAGGTGTCTACACTCTGGGAATGGTATTTTTGACTTAACATCTGAAAATTACACACCAAGGACCATGCACGTGAACACAGGAAAAATGTCTGCAATGTCCTGAGTGTGTTATGTATTGTTTTTTTGCTTCCTTTTTCTAAATGTATGATTATCTTGCAGTTAGTATTTGCAAAAGCAAATATCCTAAGCTTGACTATATGATTATATTATAACATATCTGTACCTAGGTAAGTCTGTCTCCAAAGGACCTTTGCAGTGCATTAGAGGCGCACATATGCACGATTCATGTCTTGGTCTGTTCTATATCTGTTTCTGCTGTTGCCATACAGATGATGGGAATGAAGCTTGAGAAGAATCTCTGGTTATTGAATGATCAGTCATTGTCCATTTTTGCTTATAGTGACATTTGTCATGCTCAAAGGTGAAGTTTTCCTGCTACTTTTTAATGAAATAAAAATCTAGAGGCTGATATAATTTGATGAATGCCTCTGTGTCAGAGAAATACTCAGAGGCATTATATATGATATCAAACTATATTTTGTGCAATTTATTAATTTAGGCAATAGATACTTTTTTAGCCTTCCACTAATGTTTGGTTCATTAAAAATATTTTTTTTCTTATTTTTTTTAACCTGCACCTACCTGCTAAGAAATACTACTGTTTATTTCAGCTCTTCAAAAGTACTGTGAAAGATTAGTGTATGTATGAATGTTTTTCCTAACCTGCATTTCTGAAACACTTTCAGCCATTTTAAAAGGAAGAATTCTTAATTTACTTTTATTGGAGATAGTTCTAAAATGTGTGCTTGCTTGAGAGCTGAAAATGAAGAAGCCATCTGAACTTGGTTGAAATAAATTTTTATCATTTGTAACACCAGACTGAGCCATGACAGTGTTTCTTCAATAATTACTATCTCAACAGCTCCATATTTCTTTTCAAGTTCCAGTAAAGCTGCTGAAGGATCAATTTGGAAAAAACCTTGTTTGCATGAAATGTCCAAAAAACGTTACTAAGTTGTTTTGATTACATCAAGATCTTGGTTTCCTCTCCATCAGTGCACATCTCTATTTCTTACAAGACCTAAGGGGCTACTATCAATTCCCAGCATACTCCTCCTCTGGATATTCAAATCACTTTAAGGGAGATGCCGAAAATACGCTGGTTTATATCAGTCTGCACATTAAGTGATGAAACTAAGGATAAGAGATGTAACGTCTCTACCTGTAAAAGGGAAGGGCCATACTGAGAATTTCCTTATTCATTTGTCCTGGTTAGAGGGAAGAATTGTGTTCCCCCTCCCTTATCCCTTAGTTTCCCCAGGTAGAGAGGTAAATAAAGGAAGGCAGGGGTAATGAAAGCTTTGCACCGATTGAAAAGTTAACAGAATTAAATATATTATTTAACAGGGAACAGAAAGGAAGAAGGGTAGGGGCTTAACAGGGTACAGAAAGGAAGAAGGGTAGGGGTTCAACAGGGTAAAGGGATTATAGTAACAACAAAGGAAGGTTAAACTTCCAAAAATACAAAACCCAAACGCTGTGCTGAGGCTCCCCAGTGCTGGATCTCGGTGGATTGAGGTGGATTGAAGCTGGATGCACAATCCTTGGACGTGGATGGAGGCAGGGAACGAGTCTGTAGATCAGGCCCAGGTCCCAAGATGGCCACGGCCACGTGCAGCACAGGGAGCAGCAGCAGCAACAGCAGCGTCTCCGGCCAGGATCCCCACAGAGAGAGAGGAGAAGAGGGCAGGGGACGTGTCTTCTCTCCTCCTTTATAGACCCCAGCAGGAAGTCCTGAAGACAGGAAGAGGGGAGTGGGACGAGAACAGGTCTCCACCCCTTTCATCCAGGCTCACTCCTGGTTTTAGATTTCAAATCTCCACCCCCAGGAGCGGCAGGTTCAAACCATCACATCATTGCAGCTTAGGACTAAAGTTTCCCACACCTGCTTTGCCCTGCAGGAAAAACTTGGTTTCTCTAATCGATGGCTTACCAGAAATCTCTGGGTACTGCAAAATTTAACAAAACACAGACATGTACATGAAACTTCTAAGCAATTCTCTCTAGTTTATAATATTAACCTTGTCTATATTCTGGCATAAGAGAAATCTAGTCCCCTTGAAAAAATATTTTTAAAACTTTGAAAATAGGCTATGTTAAGGTCATCAATGTTTCTTGTAGATCTTAAACCACAGTATCACAGATGTATAGATGGCAACATCTTTTATCCAGTTGCTGGTGGAGGTAACTCCATATCCTCTCCCCACGTCTGCCTCTTCAATGCTTCTCATCCTCAACCCCATTACACAGATTGTTTCTGCATGCTCTCCAACACCAGACACGTTTCATCTCCAGAGGTGTGACAGTGTTATGAGATGTATGACCAAGAAGGGTCAGTTTTTGTCAAGTATTGCTGGACATAACTCTTACCTGTATGAAAAACAGTATTAAACTTGGGCACCACTGTGAGGTAACTGTCAGCAAATTTTGATTTTGGCCACAGGATATCATTAAAAATATTTTCACTGCTGTGCCATATGAGGCTTAATTAAGTATTTGTTCAGTCTGACTTTCCTCAAATGGAAGGATGTAGTATGAATATATTAGTATAATTTGGACACATGGACCTCTGAAATTCTCCAGTTGTCAGGAGTAAAAAAAATGTCTTCTGAAAGTAGTTTTCTCAGGGCCTGCATTGAGATCACAGCTGCCAGAAGAGCCTGAATTGTATGAGAGTCGCAATAAGCGTATGGTCTCTGCTGCTGGTATGTATATCTCTAGTAGGGTGCACCCAGGCTGAACTTTGGGCAACTTCAGAATTCTGGTCTGGAGCTCTGCTCTGTGTCATGGGCTCATCTACCATCATGGAGGACAAAGATTGTTCTTTTAATGGCCTTGCACTACATGTAATCTTCCAGGTGATTTTCCTCTTGTGACCCTGTACTGTCTCTAATGAAAACAGTGTCCTCTGATATGCTGATGGACCCATGAGCTCCATCTAGTGTAGGAGCAAAGCCTTGGATTCTTTTTTGTCTCACACAGACAAAAAGAGCAGTGGCAGAAAGTACTGGAAAAAGGAAAGGGTAGGCTCCAGCCTCCAGATTCATACATATGTGTATATATATAAAATATACATATATATATGCTCGCACACACTTTTTTGAAAATGAAAGTAAATCAGGAAGGGGCAGGATTTATTTTTTTTTTTTTAATAGAAAAATACTGTGCTATTCTGAATTTTAAGGTTCTCAGAGAGTGTGAAGTTTTTTACTAGCTGCATATGCTAATTTGCACAAGAGTGTGATACGTTGCAAATATTTTATTTGAAAATGTCACATAGCAAAACATGCTAACTTCTCAGTTGGGATAATGTGGTTTGGTTTTTTGTTATTTTTTCCTTTAAAATATTTTGTTCACTAAGAACATTTTAAAATAAGGAATGAGCTCATGATGAAGTGAAATGGAGATTTTATTGATCTAAAGCATGTTTGCCCAGAACAAGCCAGAAGAAAAAAAAAAAAAGGAAAATAAAATCTTTGCCTAATGTTCAACAGTGCTGATGTTGTGACAAAGAAATGGTGACTGACTCCTTGAAGACAGATGTTAGATTGAGAAGGATGCTAAATTCTGTTAGCTTGAAAATAGGCTATGAGTGTCATATGCCTGAAGCTCCCTTTAGCTCCAGATTGACTGCTGATAGTATTTTCTGTATATACTCTCCAATATCTATCTAATCTTTCTATCTAATGGATATAGCAAAAATTCCATTGCCAGCTGGCAAAAAAAAAAGTCATATCTCCTGACTGCAATGTCATTAAAGGGTCATATCTAGAGTTATGATATAGCTGTGAACTATGACTTTATCAAAACATGAAAGAGCTTGTGCAGAATCTTAAACTACAGAACAGCTGAGCACAAATGAATTTGCTGCTTTTATGATGTCTGGCTGGGTCATCACTGATGGTATAATTCTACCATTCAATGAAATATTTATGAGTTTTGAAATCAAACAAGGGACCAGAACAGAGCAGAACAATCCCTTGTTTGGGGATTCAGATTGATCCTTGGATATATAAATGCTGGGGAAAAAGGGACCACGGGTCTTCCATGCTGTAGAGCTAATGCACTGCCCAGGGGCTGAATCCATCAGCCTTGTGACAAGGCTGCTCTTGACTGCCTGAATCCCTCTGCTGCCTGTGCTGGGATGCTGAACGTGCCCAGAAAAGGGATGCAAATGTCAATTTTATAAAAGAAAGAGAAGACAAAATGAAATTGGTTTGAAGCCAGTATATGAAGAAATAGGAATAAGGTGACTACTTGATTTTAGAGAGAAGTAGGTAGTTGTTTCTCCAATTGCAGGAGGGAGCTGAGTTGCTCGAAAATGGAGGGGAG
Organism: Merops nubicus; assembly: GCF_000691845.1. NCBI lineage: Eukaryota > Metazoa > Chordata > Aves > Coraciiformes > Meropidae > Merops > Merops nubicus. The sequence goes on along the minus strand of NW_008619680.1, from coordinate 30,905 downwards.
TGGTTTATAGAAGAAAGAGGCAAATGGGATTGAATTGCTGCTTTGGAAAGTGCAAAACATTTGTATTGCTGCTGCAGTGGGGAGGCTGGGGAGCAGACACACTGCTCTGTTGATTTTGTTTCATCCTTTTTTCAATAAGGAAGATTAGCTGATAGGGGCAATATCAGTAGTTGCCCTAGCTGGCACATAAAATGTCTTTTGTCAGTTTTGATTCAAGATGAGCTGGGTTAGAGGTAGTACTGATAAAGGTCTGCAGAAGAGGAAACTAGAAACTTTGGAGGCAGTTTGAGTCCATATCTTGCTGAGAACTGACCTCCAGGCTTTGGGGCAGTTGCACTTCACAGATGGCATTTTCTATTACAAATCACCTACGGTGGAGTCAAGGATCTGAAAACATGTTCTGTAGCTTCCAGCTTGTGCTTGAAATCAAGTTAATCTCTTTTCTTGATTTCCCAGAGCATGGAGAATTTATATCTAGTAAATTTTGACAGACAGTGATTTAACGAGAGGGAGGGTCTTAGGCTGTAACTCTGTGCTGCAGAAAACTTTTTCATGGCTTTGACCCAGGTTGTTACCTTCCCTTGAAAGCATATTCCAGTCTCTAGGATGCAATGTGCCCTCATGTCAGTAGAGTTAACTTCTTGTGGGTTGTGCTATTAAATATGTCAAGAAAATTATCTTTGATCAAAACAAGAAAATCCTGACTAAAGAGTTGTTTTTTCAGCCTGGATCATTTCATTTACTTGATTTGAAACAGGTTGTAGCAGTGCAACTCAAGGGGTGATAGCATTGCTGAATAAGGCCTGGAATAAGTAGCCAGGGCAAATTAGTCATAATTAAATTTAGTTAAGGCTTAAAACGAGTCTTATTACTACAGCTTCTACGTCATGAAACTTTAGTGTTAAAAGTCACTTTTCTGAACAGCTGAAAAAGGTAAAAGGTCTCATGTAGCAATGGAAGTTAGTATAGGTGGTTGCATAGATTCATAAAGATACAGAACTGTCATTTGAACAGATAATTTAGAAATTACATTACTGCCAAGTGTAATTATCAAGATGTTTAAGCTTGCTTGCATCACCTACAATTTAACACAAGCTGATCTGATTGACAGATATTCTTCACTGACAACTACCAGCAAAGATCTTCTTTCACTCTAGCATGGGATCCATTAAACCAATGTTGTATGATAGTGTCATGGATCATGTGAAACAGATCACTGTCTGTTTCTATAAATTCGACCATGAGCTGAATAAAGACTTCACTCTTGTGTCCTGCAAGTCCAGCATGCTCCATGAACACTAAGCTCACTTAATGTAAGGAAAGATGGTGATCCCACTGATACAGCTCAGTGTACATCGGACCAAGATCATTCTCTTAGCATGTTCAAAACTCTCTCTGGGTCTCTCATGAGACAAAGAAAGTGAACAGAGTAGCAAATTTTCTCCACACTTGCATAATTTACTCTCATTCAGCATGCTCTTTTTATATTCATATCCCTTTCATTGTTTTCATTCTGTGTTTATTCAGTTCAATCTTTTACTTAATCAGGTATACTAATCCTTGGAGGTTTTTCTTTTTTATACCAAGGTAGCCTCACTCAGATTGCAGTCAGCTTTCACTGAAACTGAAAAGCATTTTGGCATTTGTTGACTATTAGAGGTAAAGGTTACTAATTATTTATTATTACTAATAATTAATATTTTAGCTAAAAATTTGGATGTCGTTTTTGCTGTTATTGGTTACACATCCATGCCCTAACTATAGTTAACTAGATTCCCATATGTTTGTATTTCATAACAGGAAAAAGATTTTAAAAGTTACATATATATTGTATAGCTCTTCCCCAGTAACATCATGCAGATAAATTTAAATGTTTGTATGCAGGACTTCTGGCTGCCATTAGTCCCAAAAATGATAAATACCCAGAGTACTGGCAACAGAATGCCAAAGTTATAAAGGACATTATTCTTGTGAAAACATGTGCTTGGAGGAGTAAAATAAATTGTGTCCTCATGTTTATAATTGGAAAAAGAGACTGCATCTATTATTGCTTTAAAATAACATCTTCGTCTTAATATTTGCTCAACAGTCTAGAGTTTTGCTGCCTAGTAAAATAAAACATTAAAAGTAATTGTGTTATCAAAGAGTGAAGTTGTTTCGTATGAGTCTACATTTTCAGTAGGTCAGTGCCAGAATGTGAGATATGTGTACAAAATCGTATCTATATACCATGATATGTATACCTGTATAGAAAGAGAGGAAAAGTGAGAGCACCTAGATTAAAATGCATGTGGCTCACAGGCTCACATTCCCTTCAGCTGCACTAGAACGTGGTTTACACACCTTTGACATGGCCTCACAATTTTTCTGATATCTAAACGTGACACCACTTCAGTGCTTCACATATGGCCATCATTAGACATGGATATAGTCCTGTGTACTTCGCTGCTGTTGTCCTCTGCCTTCTTTATTTCTTTGAATTTTGGTAAGCCCCTTGCTGAAATACAAATATATGCAATTTAATTTCTTTTATATATTCCTTTCTTAGCAATCTTGTAAAGATGAGTCTCAAAGCCATACTATGGCTGGGAAGGGGTCCCACTGCAGATGGTCAGTATTTATGGCCAGAGAGAATGGGGCCTTAAACCAGGGAGATGGCGCCAGATTTTGCGATGAGCTTGCTATGCATGAAGATCCAAGCACAGCTTACTGTCCTCCCCAGCTTCAGTGCAATGACAGCAGGGAACGATCTGGTCCCTATAGTCACAGACTGATTGTGAATATGGGTCTTCTCAACAGATCAGATAAAAAATAGCTTCTTTGTCAACTTTCTCACGCTTGAAAAAAACCCTTAAACTTCCTGTTGTTTGGCACTACCTAGTAGTGATTCTCTTTCCTTCACATGAGGGAGACCCCCTATTATTAAAGTGTTTGCTTTATTTCTGTCTCTGTTTTTTTCTCTCAGCTTTAGATTTATGATCCATTGTAAGCTTTTCTGACTGCTGCTGAAAAGGATTCATGTCTGCTTGTGCTCACAGCATCGAACAAATCACTCATTTCACAATGTTCATTTCTTTCTCTGGATGAGTCATCTTCATTTTTTTGTACATCTCTCACACTTCACTGTAGTAATTTGAAAGATTTTTTTGCATACCAGCCTCAAATAAGAGAATATCTTCTATTTGCTGTTGTTTTGAAACATGGATTCAGTCAGTTCTGTTCCTCTTTGTTTTGTCACCGTAGCATGAAAAACAGTGAAAGGCACCTGCATGTTAAAATAAAGGCTAATTTTCAGGTTTTGTTTTTCTGCAACAGTTAATTTTTGCCCAGAGGAAGAAGTATGGACTAACTGACCTGGCGATGTCCCCTCCAGCTCTACTTTCTGTGCTTCTGTGATTAGCTGAATGTTTGTGGGGAAAAAATACCTTTTAATTTCATTTCAAATGCTTGGCATTCAGTATTTTATTTTTTAGTCTCTTAACTATTTAATACTCTTTCTAATCTCCACATTAGTAGCCAGATAACAGTAGCTTGCATTTTTCTCTGAAACAGACCCATGAGAGTTTTTATCTTCAGTCTTTTGGGTGTGATTTGTTTGCTGAGTGTGACATATCCTTTCTGTAAGAAATGGCATCTAGGAAAATGACATCTGCAATGGTGTGAAACACCCATTTCCCACCCACAACAATGGCCTGTGCCCCGTGCTTGGGTAGAGCATGCAAGAAATGAATCGTGTCTTTCCCTGATACCTCTCTTCCCATTTCCCCCAATCAACAGAAATGATGGTTAGTCTGTGTTTTCTTTCAACAACACATGCTAAAAGTTAGGTTAGGTGTTTGTGTGTTGCATCTGTATTTTTTATGTTATATTGCAAACACCCCTTTAAGAAACTGGATTTTTGGTTTCTGGCTGTGATTCTTGTGAATGTGAGTTTGGTAGAGTAAGTGCCAGAAGCACAGCATAACAGAACATTAAAGGTCATCTGTCTCAGCCCTCAGTAGCACCACATTGTTTTCTTATGGAGCCTTTGGGCACAGAGATTTTGAGGAACTTTTTAAAAAGGGTTTCTTGAATGAGATCTGCACCATTTCTATTGACTCTCTGCAAATTACTGTCAGGAATTACTTGGTGTTGATTTTAGAATTTTTTTCCTGGTTTTGATTTCATGTAGTTGATCTTCATTGCAACCCTTTCTTTTTCCACTACTTTTTGTTGTGATGGTGGTGGTTTTATTTTGTTTTGTTTTGTCCCCACTTAATGTCTCTTGTGTGGAAGGATGCAGAATTCCATTTAGTGTCTTACATCTGGGTTCACCAGTGTCCTCTAAAGAGTCCAGCAGTGTTGTACATTCACAAACAGAATTGATGTGCTCAGGGCTTCTCCAGAGGGTGCAAGTGTCTTCCTAAGCACCTGAGCTGCATAAGGTAGGAAGCTCCTTCTTTTTTCCTTTGCTTCAATGACTGCTTAACTGAAAATTTACTTTAAATTCATTCTCTACTACTGTCCCATATTATTTTTTTTGGCAAATCTACCTTACTTGTGCCTTTTAATATCATTTGGTTTCTAATTTGTTCTAAATAAGCATATTGATATATTCAACAAATAAATTTTTTGCTGGGTGCATAAAATGTATGTATCTTTTTCAGCTACAAATACTGCTCTGATTTTCAGTATTACCTGCATATGCAATTAATATGCTTTTTGTACCCTTTCCATGTCCTTCATGTGACATTATAGAGCTTTTTCTGCAGGAAGAGTCAGTGAATGCATACTTGCTACTTGATTTCTTAAGGTTTTCCAGTTACTGTTCACTTAAGGTTCTTGAAGGAGTTTTCAGCTTTGGACTAAAACTAATTTGAAATAGCCTTTCAGTAAAGGTTCTCTGATGCATTAGTGAGGTGGAAGGTAATTACATCATCATTGCTTCTTTTCTGGCTAGTTTTGTCATTCCCTTCACCAGATCCTTCCTACTGTGTGCAGATGATTTGCCTCTCTGGTCTTCAAAACCATGCACAGCTTAGTCCCTACATCTCTGATCTTGACACTTGCCTTTGTGGTCCACTCTTAGGCAAAAAGGAAAAGCAGAAGAAAAGGAATAGCTGTTTAAGATGTGATAGTGCTAAGTTCTGTTATATCCGTGAAAGTAATGACCTTGTGAGGGTTGCTTGTGTTTTTATTTGGGACTGCATGATGTAACTGGATGATTGTTTGACACTAAGTGAAGCAGGAAGGTACCTTTGTTTCAGTGAGATTTTGCAAGCTCAGTTAATCCTACTTTTGGAGACAGAAATTTCTAAATCTTCCAGGCCATATGTTAAGCTTCCAACCTCACAACAGGTCTACTTAATCTTGTTTTACTATATAGGACATATGTGAAAATTGCAATTGCTGGAAAGATGAGATGGTGTTACACACTAACGTTGAAGTTTGCACTTACAGTCTCAGATTCAAGAAGTATAAAGAAAAGGTTTCCCTCTGCGTGCAGGCATACCAGAAGGGAATTAATTTTGTTTGTTGTGTTATACTGCCATTAAGAAAAAACTGCTGTATCAGACATTTCTGAGATTTTTGTAATTTGCTTACACTTAATGCCATAATTAAAGAAATCTGCCAGGTTGTTTTTTTTTTTTTTTTTTAAGATATTACACTAATGCTTGTGAGATGTGTTTTCCCAATCTGTTACTGAATTGCTTTCTTACACAAATGTAACTCCCAGATGTGCTGCTACAGTGATGCTTTTAATTGCATTTTATTTATTGTGCTTCAGAATTATCATTTTGCTTTCATAAACACTTATGGGTAATTTAATATGTGCAAACTGAATTTGTTAATATCAAAGCATTTACTTGCAGTGCTTGTTCCATACCTTCTTTTCTATGACAGTTAAAACCTTTAGGTTAAACATATGTTGACATAACTTCTTAGTCTATCTTGTGGAAGAAAATTATATCTTTCCCTTACTGGTAGATTTGCAATATATTTAATTTCTCTCAAGATCAGGTTGTGAGATCTCTGTGCTTGTTTAGTAGAAAATTAAGACAATTGTATTTAATATTGGCAGAGTGTAAAGATCCTATGAGGTGGCATAGGAAGCAGCTGTGGAAAAGAATCCTTTCCCTTTGCTATCCTGTCTGAAAGCTTGCCTGTATTCCAAGTGCAGTATGTAGAGCTTGCCAGCTGTAAGTGGTCCCCTTGGAACCCTAACCCTAATTCTGTTTTTTTCCCCCTTTTTTTCCCCTTCCCCTCTCCTACCCTATGGGCTACTTAAGGCAGAAAGAACTAGAGCAAGCAGAAAATGATGCAAAATTGGTGAGCTGACAGACTGGTAAAAGATGGGACGCAGCAAAAATCAATGCTCTTGTGCCAGTTCTATAAGACTGGATATTTTAAGTGATGCTGACTTACCCTTCTGCCTAATATGTTGACTTGTGAGTGAAGGTGAATTAAGTTCTGCTGTGTGCAAGTGGTTCCTATTCCCCAGCTAACTGTCATGTGCTTGATGCAGTTGTCCTTGCTGAAGGTGTGGTTACATAAAGGAGATGTTGGATTTCACTGCTGAGATTCATCCAGGCGTTTGAAAGTCAGAAGTTTGGGGTATGTGCACACCAATGGATATATGAGTTTGTGGGCATATTGAAAGCTATGTGTTTTCAGATGTGCTGGAAAATAATTTAGTGAATGACAAGTCCAGAGCAATGGCACTGTATATGAACAGTCAGATGGAAAAAAGAAAGCCTGGTTACAGGAATTATAAATGAAAATAACTGTATGACTTGAGGAGAACAAAATGAGCTGAAAAGAACACTTCAGAAATATGTAGTCAGAAGTAAAGGGAGCCAGCTTGGGCGTGCTAATAGTTCTGTCTTCAACAAACACTGTTAAGCTCAAATTCCCAAAAGAGAGAAAATAATAAAAAAATAAAATCTAAACTAAGAGAGCCTCTGATCCATTCTAGATGGCAAACAGAATGCTATAGCTGCCTGGCAATGGGAGAAGAAAAAAACAGGCATTGGGGAGGTTCAGTATCTTGGCTGCCAAGGGTGAAACAACTAACTGTTCTCTTGGTACAGCAGACAAAATTCTATTGCACACTGAGAAAATGAACCTAACAAAGACACAGACCCATTGATAGGAGAGAGAGCTGCCAACACAATGAAAGAAGGTAGCTCTTTGACTGTGATACAGATTTTTTTTTTGATTGTCAGAGAAAAACACACCCTAACGGGCATGGAGCATAAGTCCTTTCTGTGAAGACATTAACACGATGTTTGCTGGAAAACATGGAGGGTGAATGCTATCCATACCTAGCAGCTGTGTTGCAAAGGGAACAATGCTGTGTCTTTCACATAACACTGCTCAGTGCCCAGTTTGCCATTAAAAGGAGAAATAGTTTGGTTTTGGCTGGTACTCAACAAGGTTTCATGGGTCTTGGACAAATTGAACAATACTTGAAACCATACATTTGTCTGATGGCTGCTTGTGCTTGTTTCTCCCATGTTCCTTGAAGTTAAGTTCCCAGGGACCTCCTGAGGTTCTTTCCAATGTGATTTTTTCCTTTGGTCCTGAGTTTGTAGTCATACTTCTGTATAAAGACTTTTTCCGCAGGTTGGTGCCATTGGAAAGAGGTGGGCTACCCTTGTTGCCATTGAGCAATAGACAGATTTTATCTGAGTTTCTTTCTTCATGCATTTCACAACACATTTACTGCCTTTTTTTTTTTTTTTTTTAAAGGCCAGCAGGCAGAAAAAGCAAAGTGTGAAAGCTCTTCTCTGTAAATAATATGAGAGCCTTTCAGTCTAATCTCCATTCACCATTGAAGGGCATGTAGCTCTGATAAGGCATGACTCTGATGGTTAAGTACCACAGAAGATCCACTCTGTCCTGGTCATTTGAGGGCTTGGATTTATTGGGAAGCTGTTTAACTAGCTTCTGCAGCACAGGACACAGATAGTGTTGCTCTGAAGTGAGGATGACTGGGCACAGATGAAACAGCACCAACCAGGCTGATGTTTAGTCCTCTGGGACTAAGGGAGATTTATATTGATGCAGACCTGCTTCATCAGTACAAGCCAGCATCAACTCTTAGTTGAAGCCTAAGGTTGACATGGATAGATGGCAGCATCTTTGAAGGCTGAGGCCAGAACAATATCACCAAAACCAGAGTTTTGTAGTTGCCAGGGCTGACCAGAAAACTAAAGAGTGTTTGACTTGTTGAAACACTGGTGGTATTCATTTTTTCAGTCCTTAATTAAGGGCTTTCCAGCGTCGTGACTGGTAAATTTTAATGACATTACTAGGTCGGTTGGAAGATTTTAAATTATTTTTGTAATTGATTTAGCTGCAACAGTAAAAGCCCTATATGTAGCTGTAGTTAATACAGTATAAAACATGCATTAGACTACAATAGCTCCTTTCACTTTCTGCATCAACTTGTGTTGACATAGGAGTATTTACATCGACTTGAGTTTGCCCTCTTGGAAAGCAGGAGAAAGAGGGAAGCAGGAATATTGCATTAACTCTGATGGCTTAGTTAAAGTCAACTCTTCTTCCTTATCCCTCAAACTACCTCATCTTCCTAAAAGCAATACTGCATGTCCTGAATTAGAAACTCATCAATGTATCAGCCACATTAAAAAACAAATCAAAACAGTTAGGCAATCGATTATTCTTTGGTGCATCTCCCAGCAAGTCAAGCAGCTTACGTAACTCATCCTGCCAACAGGTCTCATTGACTGTTCTGCAAATATAAACTAATTTCACCCAAGCGCTTTGCCAAAGAACCTACCAGTCTAACCTGCTAATAATGTCTATCTGGGTTTAAATATAGGGATGAAGCCCAAAAAGCTGCACAAATGCTATAAAAGCCTTGGTGACAAAACCAGTATAAAGCCTTACATAATTGTTCTGTGCTTGACCTTTGTTCTATTAAATATATTGAGCACACATGCTCACAGCCTCACGAATACTCACAATCTTACCCAGCAGGATATTACGAACACAAAAACTGAACACAAAATGAGTCCTCGTGTGACTGCAGAACAGGTGAAGCCAATTTTGACAGCACAAATAATTTGTATTGCCTTTTATAAAAAGTGCAAAAGCAAATCATTCATTTGGGTTGCTGGTGAACACCAGCAGAGAGAAAGGGTAAGAGCATAATCTGTTAGGGTGTTTGGTTTGGCAGATGGTGGGTTGTGTTTCCATTTGGAGGCTGACAAGTTCTGTTTCAGTCCAGATTTCAGACTTCATTCTCCATCATTGGCAGCAAACAAGGATTCCTGTAAAGGCGTGTCTGCAAAGGGCCAAATGCTGTGCCAAGAGCATCTCTTATATGTCCATCATTATTATAGCTACTGTGTATTATGAAACAAATATTGTATGATAATATTATGAAAAAAAACATTGTATGGCAAATATTGAAAGGAATATAGACACCTTTATAAATTATAGCCTAGTATTTAAAATACTTTCTTGTCTTAAAAAACCACAACAACCCAAACCAAACAAACAAAAACGAAAACCGGGAAACTTTTTGAAGAAATGTAGTAGCTAAACTACAGCAATAATGCAGGAGGTCCTGCTTGCCTGGAAATAGGTTGCTTTCACAGACTAGAGCATAAGCAAAGGAAGAAAGTGAGACAATTACATAGAGTTATACCTTTGTTTGAGAAGGAGATCTAGATGTTGATCATATTATGAAATCTATATTGTTGTATTGCCTTCATATCTTGCTCTAGGAATTGTATGCTATTCTTGATGGCTGGTATTTGTGCATTGACCATTCTCAATGGCATCTTCTTGTGTCTGTTAAGAGACCAGTGTCATGTGACATTTCAGCCAAAGTCTTAGGTTTTGCAGAATTGCGCAAATTTGCTTGGGAGTTGTCTGTCCCTACAGTCTTGTCTTCTATAAAGTAGTCCCCATGTAGAACTGAGACCCTGTTTTGTCTGAGAACAGACAGTAGAGCTGATCACCTGGGCCAAAATTTTGCAAATACTCTGTTAATATGATACTTAATATAAAATAATTTCCTGTTGTTTTTGTGCTTTGTTATTCCTGCCACAATAAACGACTGCTGAAACATGATTGTAAGGATTTAATTTCAATAAATAGAGTCTTGTTTGCTCTCCTCATCTCAATGGATGTGTAAAGTGTAAAAAATTAGAATCAAGGGAGTCACTCTTTTTAACAAAATCAACCACAAAAAAGGTACAAAATGTGAACTCATTACTGGAAGCAAACACATACACATACACCACGCCCAGACTTTGGTGTTGCTTAGTGTTAACTCCATTAACAGATGAGGAACAACTGAGTCTTGCTTCACTCAAGGTAAAAAAAAAGATGCACAATGTTTTAAGGAACAGTGTCTCAGCTCTGTCATTCACCTGAGAAAAGGGAATGCTCTGTTCTAGACTGTTCCAGGCTTCAAAAGACATCAAAACCTTCCTATTTCATTTGTCTTGCTTTAATGACTTTGTATACGTGGTGTGCAGTTAGCTTTTATACATCGGGGGGATTTGGACTTGCAGCAGGGAGTCCGGGGTTCAGCCAGGGTGGGGCTAATTTCCACAAGCGGCTGCAGCTGGGCAGGGCCACAGCCCGGTAAACAATAGAACCAGCCAATGGGGTATTCAATACCCAACCACAGCATGTCCTTGATATAAGGGGTGGGGCTAGCTCTGGGCCAGAGTGGGGAGCAATGCTGCATCTCAGTTAAGGGGGTTATTGTTGCTTGCTTTATATATTATTTCACTGATGTTATGGTTGTCGTCTTCTCTCTCTGTGTTGCTTTATTTAACTGTTCTTATTTCAGTCCAAGGGCTTTTTGTTTTCTCTTCCCGTGACACATGGTGGTGGGGGTGTGAGCAGCAAGTAGCAGCTACCGGGTTTAGCTCCCAGCTTCAGTCACTTTCCTGGAGAATTAAGGTGATACAGCCTGTGTAGAAGTACTGAAAGGGTATATCCCCATGCTCAGAGCAAAGGGTATGTTCTGTTATGGTAGAAAGCAGTGCTAGAATTGACCCTTTACAGAGATTGTAAAATCATAGAATGTTTGGGTTGGAAGGGATCTCCAAAGGTCATCTAGTCCAACAACCCCAGCATAAGCAGGGACATCAACTAGGCCAAGCTGCTCAGAGCCTTATCAAGCCTGACCTGGAATGACTCTAGGGATGGGGCGTCCACCACCTGTCTGGGCAACCTATTCCAGTGGTCTATCACCCTCATCCTGAAGAACTTTTTCCTAACATCTAACCTAAATCTACCCTTTTCTAGCTTAAAGCCATTACCCCTCATCCTGTCACTACAAACCCTTGTGAAGAGTCCCTCCTCTGCTTTCTTGTAGAACCCTCTCAGGTACTGGAAGGTTGATATAAGTTTCTCCCCGGAGCCTCATCTTCTCCAGGCTGAACAACCCCAACTCCCTCAGCCTGTCCTCACAGGAGAGCTGCTCCAGCCCTCGGATCATTTTTGTGTCTCTCTGCTGAACATGCTCCAACAGCTCCACGTCCTTCTTGTGCTGGGGGCTCCAGAGCTGGACACAGGATTCCAGGTGGGGTCTCACCAGGGCAGAGCAAAGCAGCAGGATCCATCTGCTGGCCATGCTTCTTTTGATGCAGCCCAGGATTCGATTGGCCTTCTGGGCTGCTGCTGCACATTGGTGGCTCATGTCCAACTTCTAATTTACTCGCACCCCCAAGTCTTTTCTCTCTAGCATGTTGTCTCCCAGGCTAGGTTGATAATGCTGCCTCCTGTTTTCCTTCCAGACAGTCAATGCTTGTTGATCCACTTCTGCTGGCACCCTGTTATAGTGAGCCCTGGAGTGGTAGAAGAGTAGCCATATGGCATGCAATAACTCACAATTCAGCCTAGAACTGAGAGGGCAATTTTCTTTTTGCCTAGCTAATGCCTTTAAGCCCCGTTTTACATGGCCTGAGCGAAAACATGGAAGCGACCAGGCAATTTTAGAATAGTGAAACACCATCTTGAGAGGTCAGCACAGGAATGTGCCTGGAGGACAGTCCCCTACAGCTGCCTGTAGAGAAGCCTCAATGGATAGCAAGCAGATGGCTCAGTTCTAGCAACATCAGAAAGTCTCCTGAAAGATCGTATTGAGGCAATGAGGTTCTGGTAGCTAATTGCATTGGAGATGCTTATGGGCATGGCTGTCTTTCAGCCCTTGCCTTTCCACAAGACAAAAAAAGAATTTTAATCTTTGTAAGAAACTTTTATAAAGGAAGTATGTGAAAGTGAGGACTGTGACATAGCAACATGACAGTGGAAGATTTTATTTGGCAATGTAGGAGTGCTTTCCCAGCTTTATAGTCCCATAGTATTTGAAAAATTATTTTCTCAGAAAATCAGTGGGTGCCACACAGTGCATGTTTAATAGGAATAATTAAAACTAGTGAATAATTCAAACTTGTCCAAGAATAGTTATATAAGTACCTTAAATCTCAGGTGTGCACAAAAGAAAATAAATGTGGACATATTACAGTTTGGGATCTCACATTAGATGTGCCTTGTTCAAGGGAGTCTCTATCTGAGCTACAAGTGCTATCTTATATGCCACCAAGCACAGCAAATCTTAAAGCAGTATGAATGTATGGGTTACTTTTGGATTTAATGGACTTTCTCTTTAAAGAAGACAAAATACCTTTGAAATGGGAAGTGCAAGTACACTGCAGCTCCTGGGAGAACTGCTATGGTTTTCTCTTTATGTAAAGGTCATTGCAAACTGTGAGGTTCATTTAATGTCCTGCATGTTTTGTGCCACTAGCTATGGTCCCTAGCTGATACGTAGGAAAGGTAAATTTTGACATTAGTAATTTCTAAGCTATTCCTGACTTTAGTACAAAGAATGACAAATAATGTAGTTGGTGTGGTGTCATAGGGGCAACACAGGAAGAGAGAGCCTGGGTGCAGGATTATTTGTTGATGGATGACCTGAAAATGTAGGCTGCTAAATTTGGATATAATGACTCAAGAAATGAAGTTACACTTGGCCAAAACAAGCAAGTGGGTATGATTTATTTCTACAGCTTAAGCACAATGATACTTGGTTTTGTATAAATTAAACACAGGTCTTATATTTGTCAACTTAAAGAAAAGGAGAGACTAGGAGAAAGACAAAACCAGTGTTTCATTGTAAAAAAAAAGATTTTCACAAATCTCCATTGCACATGAGGAACAGACTTGTTTTCAGAAACTCTGGTTCTGCATAGTTGTTTTTTTTCTGTTTCCTTTTTTTTTTTTTTTTGTAAGGAGCACATCCAGGAAGTTGCTACAACATCTGTATGCCAGTGGACAGCAAGTGAAGCTTTAATTTCTTTTCTAGCATTGCTCTTTGTTTTTCAGGATAGCACATACATTTTCTTTGTGGTGTGTTGGTTGGTTTGGTTTCCCCCCCCCCAGTTGTGTGAACCTCATATCTATATCTATATCTGTATCTATATCAATATCATCTATATCTATATCTTCTATATCTATATCTATCTCATAGAAACAAGCATGAACAGGAGGGTATATGAGTAGTAGTAGTAAGAATTTACCTAGGAAAAGATGTTTAAGTATAAAAAGCCACTTTTACTGTAAAATGGATTAAGAAAAAGTTGGGGGTTTTTTTGTTGTTGTTTTTTTTTTTATTGTTACTTTTCATTTATTGTAGTGATAGTCATTATCCATCCCTTAAAAAGAATAAAATACACCAACTCAGGGCATTGTATCACCCCTTTCTGAATTTGGAAGTTCATCAGCTCTATTATGTTTGGCATAATATTGCTTTGTGATATATTTCTGGGATGTAGCTCGGTTACATTTGCTCTGTAGGAGTAGTCTCACTGAGGTAACATATGTGCACTTTCCCCCTCTTTTATGTTTCATCTACAGAGATCAAAATGTTTACTGGATTCCATGCTGCATCTGCTGTGCCTTTTTTTGTTAGTGAACAGAGAAGCATGGGAAGGGTCTTTGTGCCTTACAGAGAACTATGGTAGGCTGAGGGGGAAGCTAGGTTAATGCTGATATGTGTAGGAAGAACAAGTAAAACACAAGGAAGAAAGAATAATTTGTCTTCTCTACTTTCTAATTTCTTGCTTGTAAGCAGACATCTCCCCAGGTATATTTCCCTTTTCTCAGACTAAGAATCATAGAAAGACTCGCACACTTCTGTCTTTCTGAAGCGGTGCCAATGTTTCTAGATTTACCTGTCTAGTACAGCAGGTCAGAATTGTAAAAGAATGGGATTTTGAATGGAAGTTTGAATAAAACCGAACGGAGAAGTTCTGAAGAAACAAGATCCATGTATAGGTCTTTTGTTTGTTTTATATTTAAAAAAAAAAAAAAAAGCCAGGTTGCAGAGTGTTTTTATACTAGGTTGAAAAAGTTGTTGATAACTGTGTTTGAAGCTTCTGCCTATTTCTTTTCTTTTTAAAAATCTTCTACTTAGTATGAAGTTATGGGTCAATCTTAGAACACAAAGGGATGCAGTATATATTACAACTTTATTCCTTCAGTATTTCTCTTGTTTGTCTTACAGTGCCAGATGTTCAGGTACATTTCTTTGGTTTTAATAACCATTTCCCAGAAGGACTCATTTCCATAATTGTGGCTCTATAAATGATGATAGCATCAACATAAAATAAGTTCATTTCTTGGCAGCTAAATGGAAGACTGAGAAAGGCACAAGCCTGAGCTTTTCAGGGTTATACACTGTATGGAGTTAAGGACTCCAAGTCTGCAATGTCTTCCTTTGCTTTGCAGCATCAAACCATTATTTAGGCAGGTAGTTTCTGTAGTGTGGCTCAGCCCTCCTGTATAAACTGATATGGAACAGATGAGCTTTAGTCTGTTGTTGCCTGGAGTGAAAATTGATGTCTGCAGAATTAGGAGGTGTTTGAGAAATGCAAATAAAGCAATAGTGATTGTAGGAGCATTTGGCCTAGTGCTGCCTCAGTGGGTGTTTTCCTAAGGAAAGCTTACTTTCCTCTTTTCCTTTCCTTAACTTTTGAGGAAATGAAGTCTCCAGGCTTCACACTGTGAATCCCCAGTTTCCCCCCTCTCTCCCCGACAGGCCTGTGTGCTGGAGAAGGGACAGTATCTCTGGCTCACTCCTGAAGGACCCAAGCCTTGCCCTGTGCACTTGTGTTCCCCTAGACCATGCCCAGGGAGGGGACAAACATAACTGTATCAGGCTGGCACATCAGACCTGAAACAGTTTTGCTCCTGTAATTCCTTGATCCATGTGGGTCTTCACCAAACCTCCTCCTGGTGCTTGAAAACAGTTTCCTGGCTGCCTCTTGCCTGCAGTGAGAGAAGGGGAAGGACCGGGTGCTTCACAGCCCCCCTACCTTGACCCAGGAGACATCATGGTTCAGATATGGTCTCAAATTTGAGATGCTGTATAGAGGAGTTTGGCACTGTACAGGCTCAATAGGAAATAGCTTACTTTGACTTGCATGTTTTATGTACCTTTTTGAGACTTTCTTCCAGACAGATCTTTTATTGTAATATCGACCTGTGAGAATAGATTTGTGAGTCTACCCCCTCATCACCCATTAAAATAAAAGTAATTTAGCACAAGGAGTCCTTGCAGGGTCAAACCCAGCAGTTTTCATGCACCTTATGCTCAAGTTGAGGTACTCCTTATTTAAGCAGAAGTCTATAAAACATTCACTTCTTTCCCTCACTGTGGTGTACTGCAGCTCCCAGGACTGCATCCAGCAGGCAGCACAAATCAAATTTCTAGACAACTGGATCTGTGATCCTGCTTCACTTGGTTATAAGGCAGTAATTCATTTTCCATTAATTTTCACACAGATTACGCTTTATTGAATATTAATATTAAGGGGTGTTAAAATCAAAACCTAATCTAGAATGTATAGCAAATAGAAACAATAGCTTTTTGTCTTTCTTGGTGTCATTGATCTTTTGAGTCAATACCATTCATAAAAATAAATATCTGGCAGCATTAATTTCACATAACTTGAGGCATCAGTAGATGAAGCTCTACACCTGGTTTTCTCACCTTTTGCCAGAGTGTTAGTGACAAGAAACAAACATTAGGGAATAACTCATCTGAATTTTTTTGGGCAACCAATTAGGCTGTAATTTAGGGAGACTGCAATGGGCACAAAAAAAAGTCTATTTCTTCTCAGTGACAATTGTGGTAACCGAAGTCGACACCCTCAGGCAGAGGCAGTGATTGAGAAGAATGCTTTTCAAGACAAGACCTGTCCTGTGTGACACGGTGTGCCCAGCCCTGCTGGCATCACGGCAAACCTGAAAGTGCCGGTCTGCACAAGAGGAGGACCCAAGTGTGTGTGCTTGCTTGATTTGCTTTACCGATAACAACTGTTTATCTTGTCTGTTAGATATTTTTGCCTGAGCAGGTAGAGATGAATCAGTACCAGCAGAAGGGTAAAAGGTTAAAAGTTTACTTTGCATATTATTGTTTCTGTAACAAGAATAAGATTAAGAAACATTTGTTATTGTTGTTGTTTTTTAAACAAACAAGACACCCCCACAACAAACTATGAAGGATAATAGACTTTAAAATTTAAACAGACTTTAAAATTAAACAGTATGACAGGTTAGTTACATTTTGTGGCCTGGTAATGGTGTATGCTAGGGTTCTACTAGGAAAAAGAGAGGCTTTGATCTGGTATCTCAGCTATTTTAAACCACTATATGAATGGAGTAAGGATAAGAATGGCACGAGAGAATTGTGTTTGGGAGAAGAGAGGGATACATTCAAAACTTTACTTTGGTACCAAAAGCAAGAAATTCCTTGCAGGCAAGGTGATGGCTGAGCCCTGGAGAGAGGTAAAGCCTTTTAAAGTCTTGACTGATGGAGGATGCCTTTGCAGAGCTGGTGTGAAAGCTCCACAGAGAATCAAATCAAAATAGCTTGTCCTTTTTAGGAGTCAATACATGAAGACAAACTACTAATAAAAATGTGAATTGATTAAAATAAATGTATAAGCCTATCAGTAGAACTTCCATTTAAAATGGACTGAAGAAGACAAAGAGAAAATGTACATGGGAATCAAGGTCACTTCCATTTGAGAAGTTTGCTACATTTTCTAGGTCATTGGGGAAATAATTACAGCAAGTGGGAAAAAGAAAACCAGGAAGCGAGTGTTTACAGACCACATGGGCAGGCAACAAATGACAGCATAGAGGCAGAGAGCAGCAAGGTATTTGCCAATGATGTAATGTAAAGCATGTATCGTACTGAACAAAGGTTGAGATTATTGGCATTTAAAACACATTCCTCACCAGGAAGACTGGGGGAAGACTGCATCAATGGTATTTGCACTTGCTTGATTTCCAGTCTTCAGTGACTTGGAAAGTCTTGGAGCTTGGCTGTGGAGCTCCGCAGTGGCTACTCTCTCTCCTTGGTGAATTTTAGCTATGTGAAGCTCAGTTATGAGATTCTGATCAGTCTTTCCAACTTTATGAGGATCTTGTCTCAATTTGGAGAAGAAGAGTATCTTTGGGACATGCTATATTATTGAAACTACACAGCTGAACTTTTCTGTTGTTCCTCTCAATACGACTGTTCACCAAAATGTAGCTGCTTTTTTATTGCTTACATTTGGGCACACATTATTGTATTGCCTTTTTCTTTCATTTATTGAAAGATAGCTGTATAGGAAAAAGTTCATACTTTTTTTTTTTTTTTTTGTCAAGATATACAAACCTGGAGGAATTAATTTCTTCTGTCAGACAGGAACACTGTCTACTGCCTTGCATTTCTGCTATGCAGTGGACTTCACTAACAATTTCTAGCCTGGAGGATGAGAAGAGTTGAAAGGCTAGGCCAGTTCATTATGTGTATTCCCATTGTGCCTTTTAAAAATAAGTTGAAGTCTTGAAAGCAGATGGGAGTAACAAGCATATTGATTTAATTTTAATGGGATTTATGTATCTAAGTTTCCTGGGCTATTTTGAGAATACTCACAAATGTGTTCTGTGTTACTGTAGGTGCAGGAGGGAGACTCTGAGGGCAATGCTCATTGCCTTCTCCAGGCACCCAGCACCCCTTGATAAAAAAACACCTGCTGCTCTCCAGTTTTTGACAAATGCTGCCGAGTTTGTAGGTATGCACCTGGCAGGCATCAGTGCTCCCACAATTGTGCTCACTAAGCTGTGCACTGCACTGAACATGTTGAGATGTTTTATGTCCAGTTGCTATGCATGAGATGGGAGATGTGGGGCCTGGCTTGTGTGCAGGGGGTGAAGTGTTTCTGAATGGGTCTGTGCAGCTTCTGCCTGTGTACATTCAGTCCTGTAGAAATCTCACAGCAGCTCCTGGAAGGCCTGCAATGACTGGATTGGGCCCGTGCTGAGTAAACCTGCCCAGCTCTGCAGGTGTTCACCTCCCACCTGTACCTGTCCACCCGTTATAATATCAAGTCATGTAATAACAGCAATTGTGTGGTTCTCTTTGCTTCACCTGGACATGTGTTGAGCATTTCTAGCACAGCATGGAAGAACATTATCTTAGTTTACAGTTTATCTTGTTCTACCACCACTAGAAATACCAGCCATCAATATGCTCCCTCTTGAGAACAAACCAATGGCAGGTGTGTCAGCTGGCTACAATAATATTTACAGGCTCTTACTTGTCTGGTGTCAGCTCAT
Source organism: Merops nubicus (assembly GCF_000691845.1). Lineage (NCBI taxonomy): Eukaryota > Metazoa > Chordata > Aves > Coraciiformes > Meropidae > Merops > Merops nubicus. Next base: position 12,257 of record NW_008619680.1, on the reverse strand, counting down.
CATAACTGAAAATCTATGTAGTTTTAAAATTATTTATTGCCATACGGATGAACTAGATGACCTGTTCTGTCTGGGTTTTATGATTCCTATGAGGAATAGTAACCGAAGTTAGTCAGAAAACAAACATCTGAGGCTTTGAACAAATTTCCATTAAAATATGTTTTCCATATTATGACATTTATTTCATGAAACATTAACTCCATTTTTTGCAGACTTTTAATATTTAGAGTTAAATGTTTTTCTCTGACTTTTGCATTACTAGATAACTATAATAATGCAGAATATATAATAAAGTTTACAGAGGGCTGTAAGTCTGCAACAATGTTACGGCTCAAAAATAGAAATGAAACAAAGTCCAAAGAGAAAACTGCCAATGAAAATTGGTAGAAATTGGATATGTATGTAAATTACAAAAACTAATCTACCGAGATTCATAGGGCAAATAACTCTAGCTACTATTACTTGGCACGAAATAGAAACATTTCATTGAAAATGCTGTTGCTAGAGAAATGAACTGATGAACATAAATTGAACATAAATGGCTGCAGGCAAACTGGAGTATCAAAGAGAAAAAGAACAGGGAAAAAAAAGTGTTTGTGTACATGTGTGTGTCCATGCACACAGGGTGTTATTTACATATAAACATCTACAAGTCTGAGAAATGGATTGGATTGCCAAGGCTCCCCAACCTGGCAAACTTCCCAAGTATAAAAGCCTCAGCCACCCTTGCTGGGGATGGAGCAATTGCAAGGCTATAGGCAGTGAAGCCCATCCAGAATGGGGTGCTACTGCTCATCAGGATGCCAACCATGATCAGAGATAGAAGGGGTGGAAGGATGAAATCGGGCTCTGAATTTTATACCCTGCTAATGGATTAATTTAATATATTAGTCTGTTACATAAGTCCTTACAACAAAGTATTAGGCCAAAAACTGATATTTTTTTTATTGTTATAAATCTGGAATGACTCCATTATTTCTGATATTAAAGAGAAAAACTGAGGTATCACCTTAGCCCTCCTCCCTTCACATTCTTTGGTCAGAGTCCCAACTGTGTCTCTGGGTGCTTCTTAGAATGAAATCCTTTCCCTGAAGACACTTGTTAGTAAACACTAAAAATACATTTTAAAAAAAAAAAAGTACATACATACACACATACAAACACTCCTTCTCCCATGCACAGAGATAACATAAATTGTTCTCTGCAGTTTCCTAGAAACTGTACTATAGATGTGATATTTAAGAGTGAATGTGGCTAACGTTTATTAGACTTGAACTGTATTGTGGGTAATTGTCCAGTAATAACCTTTGTTAAATTATTTGAAGCCTTTACTTTACTTAACAGGGAACGCAGGCTCCCCAAACTCTAATATTATCATCATTCAAGATAATGAGCAACACAAACCATTCTATTACCAATCTAAAAGCAATAAATGTCAAAGTAAAGAACTATGCAATATTCTGGCCTGGAAGAAGAAAGGACAGAAGTAATGATGATGCCTTTTTATATTTGCAGTCTATTATATCATGCATAACAAATGACTCTGTAATCGCAGACAGTGTTTTTTTAACAGGTTTTAAAGAGAAGATGGTGGGGGTGTGAGGGGAATGTTCTGAGCACTGCCCTGACAAATGCTGTAGGGCTGGTAAATAGAAATAGCTGACATTTTATTTGGTGAGTATGCCAGGTTATTCTGAAGCTGTTTTGTTTATCACCATGATCCCCTAGAGCTCTGCAATATGACACAAAGATCCTTGTTTGCCATGTTGATGGTTATGCTAATAACCTGGTGACAGCTTCAGTTCTCCTCTGACACAAGCAAGGACAAAAATTTGGACATTTGGAGACACAGGTTACTAATTTATGGAAAATCCCAATCTGGGCATTTATACACTATTCAGAGGTCACACAGTATTTGGGCATTATTCATCATTCATTGCAGGTCAAGAGAGGTGATTCTCCCTCTCTACTTCACTCTCGTGCCTCCACCTGGAGTACTGTGTCCAGCTCTGGAGACTCCAATAAAAAGGACATAGACTTGTTGCAGCAGGTCCAGAGGAGAGCCACAAAAATGTTTGGAGGGCTGGAACACCTCTCCTGCGAGGACAGGCTGAGTGAATTATGGCTGTTCAGCCTGGAGAAGAGAAGGCTCCAGGGAGACTTTATTATGTCCTTCCAGTATCTGAAGGGGGTCTACAAGAAAGCTGTGGAGGGACTTTTTACAAGGCCTTGTAGTGGTAGGACTAGGGGTAATGGCTTTAAACTGGAAGACGGTAGATTTAAATTAGAAATTAGGAAGAAGTTCTTCACTATGATGCTGGTGAGACACTGGAACAGGTTGCACAGGGATGCTGTAGATGCCCCAACACTGGATGTGTTCAAGACCAGGTTGGATGGGACTTTGAGCAATGTGGTCTAGTGGGAGGTGTCCCTGCCCATGGCAGAGTGGTTGGAACTAGATGATTTTTAAGGTCCCTTACAATCCAAACCAGTCTATGGGCTAATAGCAAGTACCAGGTGCTCTGTCTGCTGCTACACAAACAGTGCTACAGATTCAGATACTCATGGATTTGTAGAGCAACTCCACTTTGATATATATTGGTTTAATTTTAATTGTTTTAATAAACAAAAGCAGAAACTAGTCAGCTATTCGATCAACATTGAGTAATTTTCTTAAAGTTAGGGGTGGTAAAGGAAGTTCCCTGAAACTCAGGAGGCCAATGCCTCAGCTACCTCTTTGTAAAAGTAGGATAATTCTTTCTTGCACCTTATGTTGATTGCCTTTTTTGAGAAATGTTGCTGAACTAATGGTGTCTCTTAGTTTGCATGTGCTTCATATTAACATGTGAAGGTCTGCAAAGCAAGCCATTTATTAAAACAAATATTTAAATAATACTATCCTCTAGGCAGCTGAAAGAATTCATTTGGGTAGTTTTGATGTGATAAGGAGGTAATTTGTGCAAGTGGAAATTACACTTTAGATCTATTTTGCCAATAGGTATCATCAAATTCTTTTCCTAGATGCCTAGGCTTGAAGTACATCCATCTATCCACCCCATTATCTAAATCTGCTCTTATGGACATGACAGTAGGGTGTAGCTGTAATTGTAGAGTTCTTTGTTCAGAAATGAACCCTACTGACTCATATGATTCTTTATGCCTTCCCTAATGTAACTATTTTATACCTGCCCTTGCCCAACACAAAAGATTCCAACAGGTTCAGAACCCTGTAGGGTCAAGGCCCATGTTGTTTCATTAGGTGAAATTCTTTTCAAGGGTTTCAATTGCTTTTGTGCTTTGTTATCAGCTGGCTTATAGACCCTAAATGACAAATATTGTATTAAAAATAATGCAAGCAAAGTTAGTTCAGTTTATTAGTCTCATTTAATAAGTTGCCTTTGGTGTGTGTTTGCTGTTCATAAGGTCACATTACTTTGTCACCTCAGAAAAAAAATCCACAGAAGTGTTTGTCAGAGAGAAAACAGGTCCTTGGAACAAAGCTGTAAAATTTAGGTTTGCACTTCTACCTCTGCTTAGCAGAAGTGACAGAAAAAAAAATAGCAATCAGTTATTTTACATATCTCTTTCCTTCTCAGGGAAAACAAATGGTTAAACTTATCAATATTTGCATTTTCCCCATCAGCACATATCCCAAAGTTGTGAAGTGAATGGCGGGGGGATGGCAGTGCCTGCTGCTTCTCTGCATTTGCCTAAGATCAGAAGCCAAGCTTCCTGATGGCACAGACATATTGCAGTTTCCATGGCAGATCTCAGAAAAGGTGTTCCTACAAGAGCTATTTATACAACTATTTTCAGGTAAGTTCCAGAATAATGAACATAGCTTGTGTTTTATTTTTGCTCCTTCTTTCTCACATCTAAATGCGGGATACATACTTATCTATATGTTTTTCTGTTTCTGTTTGTCTGTAATTTTATGTGGTAGCATTTGTGAGTGGTAGTTTTGTGTAATAACATGTATATATGTGAAATCAACAGTTGGATTTAAGGACTGTGTTCAGTAAGCAGAGGAGCCTTGGGTGACTGTTACTATGCATCGACGCCTACATAGTTAAGATGTGAAGAGGGCTTAGTTAAACGTTTGTCTAGGTGTCAAGATTAAAGTCCTTTTTTCTTGGGCTACTACAGAAAAGAAATCTAGCTCCTTTCAGTTTGAAAAAAAAAATCGTATATACAACAGAACTGTCTTTTGGCTCACTGAGTCCTCATCTAAGATGGCATTTGGTTGCTCATCAGACTCTGTCAGGCTTAGAAACAGTGTTGGGTAAAACATATGTGCATCCATCCTCAGAAAAAAGTGTAAATGTTAATGCTGCCACTGAGCTGGCAGCAGGAGAAGTGACAATGTCCAAGATAATCAGGGGAAAATAATTAGGGAAAATGTTTTGGAATTGCTTCTATATTGAGTTTTCCAGTATATTTTTGGAACTGAGTGTGAGGCCATGTGAACGTTCTGAGTATCAGCCTGAAGACAGGAGTGTAAGACTTCACGTGGTACATCTGAGCTACAGAAAGTTTCAGAAAGAAGTGAAAATCCCAGGAATCTTCCTCTGTGAAAACAAAAATACGGGAACAGGCTGTTGCTAATCCATTTTACAGCCCATTTGACAGTGCGCAAATGAGATTGGACACATCACCAGTGCAACTACAATGAGAGCCTTTGCACAAATTAATTTACAGATATGATTTACCCTTCTTGAACCACCTCTGCAAGGCTTAGGGATCAGAGATTGCTTCCAAGCCACCAAGCAAATTAAGAGTAACATTATTATAATCTGAGAGAATTTTCCTTTTTTCAGGCCTTTTCTGTGTGACAATGCTTACTCATTAAGTTAGCTGTGTCTCTGACTAGCCATTCTGAGATTATTACAAATTTATTTAGGCAGACATGAAGAAGTACTATTGGAATTCCTTATCACCAAGTCAAATAGGTTGCTCCTGGTATTTAGCACAATGTGATATTAAAACTCATCCTCAGAGAAAGTAAGTACCTCTCTTAAGCTTATTTCCGCAATTCAGTCACTTTTGAAAATCAATACATACCCTTTTATAGCTCTTATGCACATTTGTTTCATGTATTAGAACATAACTTTTACTGACTATGCAAGTTTTTCTTTGTCGAACTGAAGATGCCACACCTTTAATTTTTACTGTTAGTCAAAAAGAGGGTTAATTTAGTCCTTTCAAATAACAGGATGTCACCTGTACATGAATAGTTCATTTATGCCAAGTCAACTTCCAAAGTCCCCTTAAGAAGCCTGTTTTTACTGCCTGTGCCTTCAGCAGAGATAAAAATACCCCTTCAGTAGAGTCAGCAGCTATATAGTAAATTCTTGCATCTAATGCATAACTGTGATGAACAGAACTTGATGATGATAAATTCCACTTAATTGACTTTATCTTTTCCTAAATATTTTTAGTTTTCTTCTTAACCTAATAAGAGCAAGGTATTGAGGGAAAAGTTGGGTTTTTCTTTCATAGTCAACAATACTAAGCAATAGAATTTTTTTTCTTATTTTCATTGTTATAGGGGAACGTGCTTAGAGCTTCTTATTTTTTTTCCTATGTGTTTTCCTAAAAAAAGCTATTGTTAGAATTCAATTCTATATTAATTGTTTGTCAGACAATAAAGCAATTTCAGAAAAGTTCTGATAGAAGTAATATAAGAAGACGGTACTGTGCACTTTACTGGAGGATGCAGCTGCAGAAAACTTGGTAATACTGTAACGATGCAAACCAACAGGAACAGGTTCCCCTTTTTTTTTTTTTCTTTTTTTTCTTCTGTTCTCCTCTTTGGCTGTTTCCTTAACAGCTAAAAAGTCTTCAAGCTTAGAGTTATAGCTATACAGGAAACTTTGGGAGGACAGCTGAAACATTTTGATAGGAAAAAGTTTTGCAGTTATAGTAAAGCAACATACTTGTTCAATGTTTTGTACCACATACACCTGTAATAGCCACTGCAATATATGAAAGATTAATACTTAATCCTATATTGAAACAAACATGCTGACATGCAATGCTTACTTTTGAAATAAGGGTGTTTTGTTGATTAAAGACAGCCTACTTGATCAATTTTTCAAGTATGTTTCCATACCAACATAGATGATGCAGGCCTTCTAGACTTGATTATTTTTAGTGATAATAACTTGCATACTCTTATGTATAGAACATCCTTAAATGCTGTATTTATAGCTCTCACCATTTTATGATGAGAGCTATGAGGAGCTAATTGTACTTAGTAAGCCTGTTATAGAAAAGCTAAATCATTACATATTCCATCCAAATAAATGTGTATTGATTGTTTATTTGTTAATGTAATAATTAAGCTTAAGTGACTTACTGTTAAGTAAGTACTAGAAAATTGCAAGGGTTAACAAGGACTGATGGAAGGAAGGATCAGAAACCTATTCCACATCTGTTTTATACACCTGAACACACTCTCCTCCTCTATATAAACTCATGAAGTGAGGTTTACAGTAGTGCTCTCAGCAGTAAATCCATGGTTCCAAGCTTCACTGTGGGTTTGGCTCCAGGCAAATTTGGACAAGGTCTGAGGATTCAACATAATTAAGAAAAAGACTTCCTGGGGTCAGGTCATCCAGATGATCCTAAATGCAGAGCAAATGTTTTCCTGCATATGAGATGTACTAGAAAGATTTTGTTGTTGTTATTGGGGTTTTTTTTTGTTTTAAATCTGGGAGGTATCCTAATGTAATACTTAATCTGCCTGAAGTAGTCCTCCTCTAACGTCAGTCAAACTGGTCAAGGTGGTAGTTTTGCTGCAGGCATTTCCTAGCCTTGTTTTACTGAGACTGGTCTATAATATAATCACAGAAACTTACTACAAATTGAAGTATGCTGGCATGGTTGAGAAATTAGAACTGTCTAAACCAGTTTAGATGCATACTGGCTAGTGCACACATACTGAGTCTAGTATCCAAGAGCCCAACATATGCTATGATATGTTCTGTGCTGTTCCATGGACAATACTACTTGAAAAGACTTAACATACCGTGGGCAAACTACCTGAAGAGCTGTTCTGCCTGTCTTATCCTTGTGCAACTGGCAATGAATTTTACACATTAATGGATGAGGTTGTTAATGCACCTTGGAGATGGAGAACTCGTGTTTAATGGGAAATTGCCTGGAATGATATAGTGCAGGGTCTTGTGGGACTTCCACACTTTCACATAATCTTATCTCATATACTTCAGAAGGAAGTGCTAATTAAAAGTATAAAAGAGCATGTGGTGTTCACGAAGCTGTTACCCAAAGCTGTATTGCTACATGTTATACACTGCAATTAGTCATAGTTTGATGAGAAAATAAGATATCTGAGGTCTGCATTTCTAAAACTACAACCTCCTCTCCCTCGTTCCCTCCTCCCCCCAAAAAACAGTCACAGTGCACCTGTAATTCAGTAATAGAGAAAGTATTTATCATTTCAGCAGGTGTATAACCTGCATGAGGACTTTGCTGTTGCAGTTTTGCTTTCATCCAGATATATCATTGAGCTGTTTTGCAGGCTTTTAAAACTACCACTGACTGTAGAGTTTTTGGCATGAAACAGGGGGACAGATGGGATCAGATGTGCTATTTAGATGTTCTTTTTGTGGCCCACATTAATATATCTCTTCATATGACTTACTGCTATAGGTAGCTATCCTACTGGGATTTTTTTTCAGTATGATGGAAGAAAAAATATGAAAGGTGTATCTTGCAATGCAATGTCATGACAATTGATCCTGCTGGTCTAAAGAGTTAATTCACTGAAAATTTTCTAGATTTAACAAAAATATTTTCTCCATTATAATGGCCTTATCTTTGACTTTAGCATATTTGTTTCATTAAATACAATCTAATAGATATTATTACTCTGGCATCATAGTGTAGTGAGTGTTGTAGATTTGGGGATTTGGGAAGTTTTTCCCCTTGTATTTGTAGCACATATGATAATTAATGTCACATTTTTATTAATCTACAATGACAAATTTCATTGTCAAGTTTCATCTAAACTAAGATTTCACCTCTAACATTTCACATTGCTGCTGTCTGCAGTTCAGAGACACACAAAATCAGAAAAGGACTCTTGGCCATGGGCAGTATACAGGAATTCTTTCTATTTCAGCATTACCGAAAATATTACAAGAAGTCATTAAAAACAGGATGAATGTTATTAAAGGAAAAATACTGTTAATATTAGGAAAAAGCAGAATTAAATACAGAGTATTTTTTCTATATTAGTTGTCTGACATGTGGTCCATTTTGGAATTTAAACTATAACTCATGATGGTGCAATGATTTTTAGCAGCATCCAAAATCAGCACTCTCAACTAATCTATCCACAGGCATCACAGCAGAAAGAGAGGAGGAGAAAAGCAACAGTAGTAAAAGCATTTTCTTAATACCTGTTTCACAGTTTTGGAATATAGAAGGACAACACACTCTGGAAAAAGGAAAAATCATTTGAAGCCCTGTGATTTATAATAACTTTCCTTTGCAAGGCTGGTATTTATTTTTCTTTTTATTGTTTAGTTACTTTATACTTACTAGGAGTTTGACAACATTTCTTGGTACTTATTTTTGCTTCTTGGATCCCCTCTTTCTTCATGGTCTTCTCTTTCCTTTATGAAATATTTTCCTTCCTAAGTAAGGAAAGTAAGAGACAGGCAGTTGTATCACAGATGAGGACCCAGGCCTCAGGGAAAATAGGTGACCGCCCTGGAAAGTGTATGAACTTTCTATATCCCAGTATATTTTATTGTTAGGCAGTCTTCCAGTTCCACATGTATAAAATGCATTGTAGAGCTCCTAAACAGATAGATGGGAAAGTACCTGTATTATATTGTTTTTATTAATGTAGGCTTTAGCACTAAATATACCAGTGATTATTTTCTTTTTTTCAGCTGTTACCAGGGGTGTTCATGAACAGGGTGCTGTTCATGAATAGTGTTTCAGAGCACAATACTCATAATTAGAGCTGGGTGAATTATTCATCCCAAACATTACTTACTATGAATTTATGCTCTACATTTCCTACAAAAGCACTAGTTATTGTACTTATTGAATAGGACAGTATACTGCTTTCCAAGGGCTCTGTATTTCTGGGTTACAAGGTACACCTATGAATTTTGCATCCTGAGTCTTTTATTTTCTCTTAGAGACGATGGGGGATATTGTTCCCTCAGGAGCCACAATGAGGAGTTACTCCTGATTATTTGCCTGGTAACTCTGGCTGGTTGACTGAAGCAGAGGAGAGGTTTCTGAAGGGGTGACCATTTCCTAGAGGTAAATACCTTCCATCAGAATAATGCACAACCAGTCAATTTATCATTCATACCCTTTGGTGGTTCACCTGTGCTATTTTGATCTGGGCTAACTTGGCTTCATGAATATTATTCTTTGCAATCTTAACACCTCCTTTTGAGGTAAGCAAAGCTTTTCTTTGGCTCTGGCTTTCAGCGTGTTTGTAAACCGACCTGAGTTGATTTGACCTGATCTGGAGGTGTTAATGTGGCCTGGAATCTTGCCTGCTGAATCCCACGAGGTGGGTAACTGTGGTTTTCTATGGATCATCTGGCTTGTGCTGTTTTTTTGGGTACTGGGTTATGGCATGTGTTGTGGTTTACCCCTCACAGGCAGCTCAGCCCCATCCAGCCACTTGCTTCCATCCAGTGGAATGGGGGAGAGAAAAGCAAGAGTAAAAATACGAAAACTTGTAACTTGAGATCAGGACAGTTTAACAGGTAAAGTAGAAGCTGGGCACGCATGCAAAGCAAAACAAAGAATTCATTCACCACGTCCCATGGGCAGGCGGGTGCTCATCCATCTCCAGGAAAGCTGGGCTCCATCATGCATAATGGTGACTTGGGAAGACAAATGCCATAACTCCAAACTCCCTTTCTCTTCCTTCTAGCTTTTATTGCTGAGCATGATGCCATATGGCCTGGGATATCCCTGTGGTCAGCTGAGGTTGGCTGTCCTGGCTGTGTGCCCTTCCAACTCCTTGTGCACGCCCAGCCTGCTTGCTGGTGGGACGGTGTGAAAAACAGAAAAAGGTCTTGGTGCTGCGTAAGCAATATCTGAAATATCCCTGTATTATCAATGCTCTTTAAAGCACAGATTCAAACGTAGCCCCATACAGGCTAGTATGAAAAGGATTAACTATATCCCAACCAAAACCAGTACAGCATGTTGCCTGCTGCATAGGTATTTAATCACATGTTTTTGAGCCACCACTTATTTCTGTGTGGGAGAAGGGCTCGTGCCAGAGGCAGCCCAGAATGAAAAACGGAGAGATGTTGCTCTCTCTTCTGATGATCCTTAGTGGGGTTCTTGACCAGCCAGGTGGGACTGCTGCTGCTGCAGTGCTCCAGCAGCCCTCTCTGTAAGCAGTGTCACTGCTGTTCATTGAAAACACTCTTCTTTAATTCTTGTTTTGATCAGAAATGTTTGTTTCTAACTTCGTGCAGTAGCTTGTGTAATTTGGCATTGGCTTTTATCCTTTTTGGAATGACACATATTTTAAATGGGAGAAAATTGTTGGAATTGGTTCTCTGGTGGTGGGAAGAAAGATGCCCTTGCACTCGAACAATGAATCTCAAGCTCTCCCTCAGATCGGAGGAAAATGAGTTTTCATTAAAGAAAGGATAAGTAGTTTATTGAGTAACGACAGGACTAGGGGGAATGGAGCAAAGCTGGAAGTGGGCAGATTCAGGCTGGACATGAGGAAGAAGTTCTTCTTCATGAGAGTGGTGAGACCCTGGAATGGGTTGCCCAGGGAGGTGGGTGAGGCCCCATCCCTGGGGGTCTTTAAGGCCAGGCTGGGTGAGGCTCTGGGCAGCCTGATCTAGTGGGAGGTGTCCCTGCTCATGGCAGAGGGGTTGGAACTGGGGGATCCTTGTGGTCCCTTCCGACCCTGACAGATTCTGATCTGTTTTAGCAGAGGGCTTTAGAGCCCTAATGGCTCAATGGTTGGACTTGATGATCTTGAAGGTCCCTTCCAACCTAAAGGATTCTATGATTCTATGATTCCCAACTTTTGTGTTTTCAGATGCATATTTACAGTAAGAAGAGTGTACATTCTAAATAGTTAAAATACAAAAATTATTGAAAAGAAAACAGAATCAAGCCTGTAAGAAGATTTTTGTATTGTGGGTGTGGACTATATTCACATGATTTGTGAATATATTTTTCTTGCAGCTGTCTTCACAAAATATCACAAAATAGGTCTGAAATATTTTTGGGTGCTAATACAATGATGATGATTCTATATCTTTTTTTAATTCCTATTTTCAAATGCATTTATGTGTAAAAGTCATGTAAATTTGAGGACTTACACATCTTTCCTAATCATCCATTTCTTGTAGCCAGACTCTTAAATGCCAACAATAAATGAGGAAGTCTATTGGTTTTATTTATGTATAATTTTTGCTTTATTAAAATAAATTAACTTTTGTATATTCTACTAAATTTAAAGATTTGGGGGTTGTTTGGCTTTTTTTTTTTTTTTTTTTATTTCCTCAGTGCTTCATCTAGCAATGATCAAACACATTGGAAAAAGACTTGTGGGTGCTAGTAAATGAGAAGCTGGACATGAGCCACCAATGCACAGAGGCAGCCCAGAAGGCAAATCAAATCCTGGGTCACATCAAGCATGGCCAGCA
>NW_008619680.1:0-211 GCF_000691845.1 Merops nubicus | reverse complement strand
GTGGGGGAGGCCCCATCCCTGGCGACATTCAAGATCAGGCTGGACGAAGCTCTGAGTAGCTTGATCTAGTTGGAGCTGTCCCTGCTTGTGGCGGGGGGGTTGGACTACATGACATTTGGAGGTCCCCTCCAGCCCAGACATTCTATGATTCTATGATCTATAAGTGTAAACTGATATTCTACATGTCTAAATGTCCATAGTCTCAATAGAT
>NW_008619679.1:1784-2271 GCF_000691845.1 Merops nubicus | reverse complement strand
ATGGACTGCTAAAAACTACTCTGAAAGTAGTGGAGGGAGGAACCTTCAAACACTGGGACACATATTTAGCAAAGGCCACCTGGGTAGTCAACACAAGAGGCTCTGCCAGTTGAGCCGGCCCTGGCCAGTCAAAGCTCCCAGGTGCTGTGGAAGGGGAACAATTCCCCGTGGTGCACCTGAGGAATGTTCTAGGGAAGAGGGTCTGGGTTAGTCCTGCTTCTGGCAAAGGCAAACCCATCCACGGGATTGCTTTTGCTCAGGGACCTGGGTGCACCTGGTGGGTGATGCAGGAGGAAGTCTAATGTGTGCCACAAGGGGACTTAATTTTGGGGGAGAACAGCCAGGGAATTAAATTGTGTGATGTTAATTGCCAGGTAACTGCTGGGCATGATGCAGATGGTTTTGAATAAGGGCTGGATCACGTCCTGGGGTTGGCCAGGGTAGGGTCAGCATTCACAAGGGGCTGCAGCTGGGAGAGGCTGTAGCT
>NW_008619679.1:0-1507 GCF_000691845.1 Merops nubicus | reverse complement strand
GGGGAGGTGGCAGCAATTGCCAGGGGCTGCTGAGGTTTGTCTCTCAACTGAGGCTAAACCACAACCCCTGCATATGAAGATCTCTTGCAAGTGCAGTTTTCCACTGTGCTTGGAACGTCTTTCCCACAGGAGGGCAGGAATCACAAACGTGATTGATAAGGTGCCCCTGAGTCCTTCAGAGTCCTGTTATCTAAACACTGATAGCCTACTTGTCACGCACACAAAGCTAAGCAACAATTAGTATGACCTTTTGGGTTTTGACACCACAGCTGCAAGTTAACTTGAGTGTGCTTGCAAAGCTCCTTATCAGTATTGTTCTTTTCTCACAATTTTTTTTTTTCCCCAGCAATACCTCTGTGTTCCTGAGGAACTAATCCATGACTCTCAAGTCCCAGGCTAATTAAGCTTATTTGTGTACAGAACTTTTGTCAGGAATGTCAAAAAGCAACTAAAACTGTAAGGTGTTAATTGCTCCTATAACATTAGACAAAATAAAAAAATATCCCACCTCTCCCTGAAATAGCTACACACCTTTGCCCCAGGGCTATGGATATCCTACTGCTCGACTAATCTCTCCCCCAGTAGGTCACTCTCCTCCCACACAGCTCTGACCAGCCTGAGGCTTCCCCTCTGCATCCTGCTCACTGCTTTTCATTTGTTTCCATTCTGAGTCAGTGAAGATCAGCTAGGACTGGGTTACATCCTGTTTGGACAAATAGAAAAGAATGAAAATTGTTTCCTTAGATACTGTCAACTAAATGGCATCCAGATACACATACCAGCTTTCCTTATTCTCCTAGACTATGGAGGAAATGTAGCATCTCCACCAACATCTGTTCCCACCAGCTCTGTTCCAGAGCACAGAGCCTGGAGCGAGACGCGGCTTGTGCTGCCACCACAAGGCTTTGCACTTGCTCGTCGTTCCCCAGCAATCAGTGGCAATGATTGTTTTGCACAACTGCTCCTCCGAGGCTGTCAGTGCGGAGCTGCTGGTGCTGCTTCTGCGCAGGCCAGCGGTGCTGTGCCGTGTAGACTAGAGCACGGGAAGAGAAGCTTTTCTGTAAGGGACTCCCCTCAGCTAGAAGCGTGAGTGTGAAGAGCCTGAGACGAGGGCTAGAAGCATGGTTATTTCTGGACAGGAGACCTCTCCAGCCTTTCTCAGAAGCTAAGTTAGGCTCCAGTGCCCAGTGGCAAACTGGAAAGCAGGCTTTGCAAGCAATACCCAATCCACCACCAAGGCAGACTTCTGCCTGCACCTGGCTTTTCTGGTGACCTTCAGAACGCAGATGGCTCAGGCAGAAACATTCCTAACAGAGCTCCATGGAAGAGTCATGAAATTGGTATTATGCCGATTCTGTAACCAGAAGAGGGAAGCTCAGAGATGTGGGGACAATTGTCTCCAGCTAGTGATGAACACACCCGCTAAGGATCATGGCTTACCATAACTGCTTAAGGGAAGATGCTCAGTGGTGGAATGTCCCAGTCTGTTGCTTGACCCAAGTAACGG
>NW_008619678.1:608-4640 GCF_000691845.1 Merops nubicus | reverse complement strand
CCCCCCCAAGCCTCAAACCACAACAAGATAAAGACATTTTAGGAATGCTATGCAGTAGCTCTTCCCAGCATGAGCTCCCAATATAGAGTCTTCCTCAATATCTCTAGTCCTTGCATTTCCACAATATCTAGCTATCTTCAGACTGTTAGGAAACTTCTCCAGTATCTGTATAATGGATTTCTGATCTGAGGTACATCAGATTTGGTTGCTTGTTTTGTTTGCTTTTCATTACTGTTAGCAATACTTTCAGTATCTCCTCTATCCTTTGTTGCATGTTTTCCTACATAGAGGCTGGCATATCTGGTACAGTCTCTGCATCATCAGGGTCGGCGATATCGCCCATGTTGGCAGTATCTGGGCTTTCTTCAACCTCAGCAATTTCTGCAGAAGCGGCTTCTTGTGCCTCAGTTTCCCCAGTGGTAGTACTCATTTTGCTACTGGTCTCATTTGTCAATTTAATTAAGTAGTTAGGAGCGTGGCCTGGGATTACGAGAAACCCTCGGATCCCACTTCTGACACCAAAATGTCGCGAACTGGTACCAAAGGTCACCAGCCATCAGGACCGTAACGGTTTGCTCCTTGAGATAGAGAGGGCTTCAGACGAGACCGAGATGTTTATGTGATGCTCACCTTCCAAGGGTAGATCGAAAATCACCCTTTACCATGCTCAAGAATTGTTACCAAGACCAAGATTCAATATGCAAGCTGTGAAGTTTATTAAGGGTTAACACTGGTTGGAAAGTGAAAGTTCAAAAGTTTGAAATTACCAGTCTGTAATATGGTGTTGACCGGAAGTCCGAAGATGCTGGGAACTGTAGTTTTAGGCAACCAAAATGGCCGCCCAGAAGTTCCAGGACCTTCTGCATAACTGCAGCCTTCTGGGTGATGTAGTCTACAGTCAAAATGGCGGCTCCTAGGGCTCCACAAAGCCTCCAGCAGCAGAAGCTGCACTGTTGCTTTAAACAAAGCTCAGGAAAAACTCCGAAACAGTTCTGATATGCCAGGTATGCATGGAATGTAGGTAGCCACGGCAACCGTGGCTCGGAGAGTTTCACTCCTGGCTCTAACCCGACTGATAGCAGCCGGATGGGGAAGGGGAGGATATGCCATCTCCCCCAGCTCTGTTTAGCTCCATTTAGCTCCATTGAAAACCCCAGGGGAAGTCAAAACCCAACTTACACAAGGTCAAAGAGGGAGCTCTCTCTGAAGTGCTCTGTGCAAGTCCAAGATGGCGAATCCACCTGAAACAAAAAGTATAAGCCTTTTATACTGTCCTGAAAGTATAAGCCTTATATACTGCCTTCTTATCAGATAAGAACTTTCCATGACCTTCCACAGTAGTTCTATCCCAGGTCCAGCAGATGGCGATACAGGATTATTGTTGTTGTCACAAAAGGGAGAACATCCCCCGTTCCACACAATTATCTTTGAGTTTCATGAGTCTGAATGCCAAAACTACGAAACTACCAAAACTCCAAGCTACCAAAACACCATTTGGATACATTATTAAAGTGATATTTAGATTTACATGAAGCATAGCTGAATAGAACACACTCAAAATTTCTATATGTTCTCATATGCTGCGTGAAAGTTTGTCAGTTTAATACATTGCTCTCTAATTTCAGCTTTTAACTGTTGCTTACATCAGTTATCTTCCATCTGCAAGGATCCTCTATAGAAGAATATTCATATCCTCAAAATCTTCTGAAAACCTGTTGTTGCCCTCAAATTCAAAGAGAAGCTCAGGGCATTCAATTCCTCCACATAGCACCCTGCAAAATCACATCCATGAAAATGTTCAAGAAGAGAATGGAGCATGAAACCATTTCAAAGAAATGCAGAAATAAATTTAGCACACATTTCCTTTTCAGTAGTGAATACAAAGTATGACTTATGCATTTAGTTAGCTGGGTGTGACGTACGGAAATAGACTCTACAACCTGAAAGTTATAAAGTAGGTATGTTTATTGCGCGCAGATGCACAGGGGATCACTCTACCACAAGCGTGCATACCCGAGGAGGCAAGTCCTCCTACATTTATGCAATGAAACAATACATATTCATGTGACGCCTATACATATTCATTACCTACCCCCGCCTATTCTTGCTTCATATGTTAATTAGTTTATCAGGCCTTCACGCTTGCGCAGTTCCTCCTGGTAATTGTGGGCCGGGGTCTTCGAAACACGGGCGGTGGTCCCTTGGAGGAAGGCCGTATGTCTTCCTCACAATGTACCCTTCACCTCTTGTCTGGAATGTGGTGATTTGGCAAGTTTATAGCTTTGGGTCTGGTCAGCTCTTGTCCTTGTTAACCATTTGTTTCCCTTCAGCAAGGAGGTTTATCAATACCTTTGTGACAGATGCCATCCTGTTTTTGCTTTCTTCAGATAAAGCTGGAATGTTCTTCCGTTGATTGTGAATAAGTTCTGTTATCATTAGAAAACAAGTCTTTCCATCTGTTAGCCATTTCTTTTTCTCTCAAGGTATATGGTCCTGTAACATGCATTCTAAAATTCTTAATATGTATAGCTAATCATTCTCTATCTATCACTATTCTTACCCCATATCATGAAATTATACACGTTTTTCAGCTTGGGTAAGTTGTAACTTCCTTGCAACAACAGCTACCACCAGTACAGTGCACCCAGCACCCTGAAAAAAATAAAACATAACCCCAAGGTGTTATTACTGCATTTTGCAGAGATTTTAATGGAAGTTTCTCCTTTGTCATAGAAATATGGCAGGCATCAGGTGACTGATTGTATTTGGCCTGGCTGAGCTGATTTTCCCATTGCAACTCTCATGGTGCAGTGCCTTTGTGCTGTGAGTTAGAAGGGTGTTGATAACACCCATGTTATGACTACCACTGAGCAGTGCTCGCACAGCACCAAGGTTCTTTCTAACATTTTCCCCTCTCCCCAGTGGGATATGGGGGACACGAGCTTGGGGGGAACATAACCAGAACAGCTGACCTGAACTGACCAAAGGGATATTTCATACCATATGACATCAGGTCAACTATAAAGCTGGTACCGAGGAGGGGGGGGGCTACTCCTCAATCCTCTGGAGCCACCGCTACGCGTTTTGGAACCCTGCTTCCCAGGAAGGGGCCAGACATCACCTGCTGATGGGAAGTAGAGAATCAGTCTTTGGTTTTTTTTTTTTTCTCTTCATTACTGCTCAAGGCATTGCTTGGCTTTGCTTTCCAATTAAACTGCCTTTGTTTTAACCCACAAGGGTTTTCTTTTCACTCTTATTTTCCTTTCCCCTTTTGCTCTGTGGAGGAGGGAGAGGAAAGGGGGAGGATGATGGAGTGGCTTGGTGGGCTTCTCTTGGTCAGCCAGGATTAACCCACCATAGTTGTTTTTGGCACCCAACATAGGGCAATTACAATGGCAGTTCTATATTATAGCTATAGTAGCTGCTAGGCTGCAAACCTCTGTGCTGGTCACGGTTTTGTTCACTGTGGCTTATCTCTGTTTTGCTAAGCTTTGGAACAGGCTAATGCAAATAATGGTTATCTATGTCCTGCCTGTTATTGCTTTAGGTCATTGGGTAAGCTATCTTGTGGAGAAGATGAGGGAATAGACCTCCTTCTCCCTACCAGAGATCAATGTGATTGGCTTTATTGCTCAGGCTTTCAAGGTACTCATTCACCCTTGCATGTCCTGTTTAATACCAGCCATTAACACTGCTGGCCTATTATGGGTTGTATGGTGTTTGATCTCGTTTTGGGGTAAAAGAAAACAACCTTTGTGTGGGGCAACACTACAATATTCCCTTGAGGCAGCCTATTCCTAGGTGGCAGGGTGTATGGAAGGATTTGGTCAGGTTTCTAGGATGATTATCACCTCCCATAGCCTGGGACGTAATGCCTGAACAGGCAAGCAACCCTGCAAAATTGACCCAACACCTAATAGGAGACTACCTTGTCGACCCTGATGAAAACCAACAGCTTCTAGCACTGCACTGGGGTCTGGCCTGTGCCTACCGAGCCACAGTTCAGTCCTCCCAAGAACACTGGGGTTGAGG